>NW_028143305.1:0-140230 GCF_977018435.1 Lepisma saccharinum | reverse complement strand
AGAAAGTCGTTGATTTTGTTTCTGTATTTTCCGTCGTTGGGTTTCCTCGTCATGTCGATCGTCGCGAATCCGAAATCGTCACTGTTTCAGCAAGAAGAGCAGCGTTCCAAAAATTGATTGATCAACAGGCCGTTGAGTTTAGATAACATGGAAGGTAGAAATTCATGATCTACCGTGCGGTGTACAGTCTCCATTGTTTGCTTTCGGAAACCAAAGAAATTCATTGTCCTTGCTAGTTATTTATTGTGTATGTGAGACAGTTAAAGTTTTTTTTCATTTGCATTGCCTACAATTTTTACTGATTTCTAAACAATAGTGTCCCCAAGGCAACGTGTGGATTCCACAAGACAAAATACATCTTTTATCGTCATGCGGATCTAATGCTACTTTCCTAACTTCGTTTGTTGTAATCACATGGTCTACACTTTGGATTCTTTGTTCTATACTTAGTATCGTCGATTGTGAGTAAAGGCAATCGATGTAATCGTAGAAGTTGAGTTTGTTCTCCACCGTATTCTTGCCCACACCTTTTGCTTTCTTCGTGACGCTACTCTCTGTTCTCATGGCATACATCTTCGAACGCAAACCCGCGAACTCGACAATAATATCACCGTTACATTCATCTTTCAGTTTACCTAGGACTTTTTTGTTACGAGATGGAATTCCAAATCTGTTGGGTTGAGGATACGCAGAAGTATCGAAATACTCGAGCATGGAAGAATTTTTTATGTCTTCGTATAGGTTAGGTGTTTGTATGCTGTAAATGAAGCTGTCGGTGTCCGTGTACAAAAGTGATATCTTATCATTGTAGAAGGGTTTCATCACGTCGTAATGAAATTCGAACATGTAAAGTTTCGACAAGTCGAGAACCGTTGCACCAACGTAAATTGGTTTTCTAAATTTCATCAATTTTATATCTAGGTTGAAAAGTACCAAATTCTCGTTGTAAATTTTTCTCGACTTGAATCTAGGATCGGCTATCCACTTCCGACATTTATTCTTATCGGAAATTAATTTCACGTCTACGTGCTTTCTAACATTCTCCATGGTCTTTCCGTACACCGCATTGTTCATTAATTTAAAGAAGTCCTTGTCTAAATCGGAAGTGGCAGCTGTTCTATGTTGTGTGTTAGTTTCTATGTAAGGTCTTAACCACGTGGAATGTTTAAACTTTAGTATTCGTCTAACATTCACTATCTGAACACCCTTCCCAATCAAAAACCGGAGATTCTTGTAGTGGACGACGTATCTCTGTTTAGGGTCCAATGTTAACAAAAGCTTGTCTTGAACCGAGTCGGGTGGACATTTGATTTCGGGAGTCGGAGGCAAATCCGAAAACGTGTCGTGCAGGTGGTCGGAGAATTGGAGATCTACGTCTGCGAAGAAACCACACTCGCTATCGTCGAAATGAATAATGTCTATCGAAGTGGGATCTAACCATTCGAATCCCCCGTAAGGAAGTTTCTGTACCATGGCATGTCCGTAGAGATTATTAACGTCAGAGTAGAAGATGTAATTCGATGCTCGATTTGAATCGTAATCTTCTTTCATGTGTACGTTATTAGCTTTTGCATGTCTCTGTACGCATTGCACCATTCCACCTCGTATCCCTCTTTCGATAAATAGCAACATGTCAACGTCCGATATCAGTTCCAGCTTGACCTTTGTCTGGAATAACATTGCCGACCACGCTAATCCCGGTAGACTGTAGAAATACGCTGGATCTAATTTATAAATATTCGTTGCCGTTTTCCTGAACGCTTGAAAAACATCCGCGAGTATCGTCACGTCTAATTTTAAGTAGGCATCGTGGTAGTCTCCGAGTGTCCTACATCCTAATTTCTCCCACATGAGTTGCGCGTGTTGGTATTCTTCGTCCGTGATTCCTTTCTCTCTGAGTCTGCTGTAAAATTCTCTTGGAAGTGGAAGAGCGTCGTCGTTAAATTTAGAATTATCACTAACGTATTCGTAAGGATAAATCCCTTTACGTCTAACGAGTTCTATGTCTACGTTGGGAAAACTAGCTCCAGTTATTTTAAATTGATCGTCGGTGAGTTTGTTCGCTAAAGCATCCAGACTTGCAGAGAGAAATCTATACGAATCCAGGAAGCGCATCTCGATTGTATTTTTCGTTCCCGGAATCGACACTTGCTTGCTGAGACTAATGTAGCGTTCTTCATTCTCGGCCAAGACACCTATACGTTTCGGATCGTAGCCAAGATGTCTCACCAGGTGGTGAAAATCATATCCGCTTCCGTTGTGAAAAAATATGGGGATGAATTTAGGTTTCTGGATTTTAAGATTGCACGTGTTGCAAATTCCACCTATGTAGTTTCCGCTGAAATGATCGTGGTGGAATATTTTTTTGTTCTCATCAGTAAAACTTTGATCACATACCGGACACACCTCAGTGGAATTGTAATTTTGAAGTTCATTTTCAGTTAAAGGTGCCATCGGTTTTGATGTAAGCAGTACGCTACCAATTACCTCAACCTCCTCCACCATTTTTTCCAGGAAGTGTTCGATTACATTTGGCCCGCGGTATATATATGCTTCATTTATTTTATCACGTCGCACAACAACATAGCCGAAACTATTAGGTTGATGAAGCTGGTACGGCGTTGTGGAGGAAATTTCAGGATCCGGTTCGCAATAGGAGAGTGGTTTGAGGAACGCCTCGAAATCTGCGACGATGATTGCGGGATGTTCCAACAATGCCTTGTGTATTTTGAATTCTTCGACTTCGTTCGTTTCGGGCATCAACATTCTAGCCGGTCTGTTGTCACCGCAATAAATTTTATGTTCGGCAAGTTTCTCCAGAGCAATTTGACGACTATGAAGATTTTGATGATCACGTCGGTCACGATCGTCGAACGTGGTTAGGCATCTCGGGCAAACTTCGATGTTGTTTGCATACTTGGTAGTTTGACTTCTGACCAAACGTGATAGAGAACGAATTAGCGTGTAATGATGAACATCCTCGTTGGAAATAAGAAGAAGATTTATTACACAAGCATCGTCATCGTCGATATCGCTTATCCTGACGGGATGCACGAGATATTTATCTGACGTGAAGGAATACACATTAATAGCGATGCGTTTTCCTGTACGATTTTCGAACTTTGTTATATCCGACAATGTCACCGGGTATTCGATGTCAGACATTACACTTTCAAATTCGGACTCGTATTGCTTGTAATGATAAATCCGTTCTGGATTATTTTTGCAATGAACAGGATGCAGTGCAGCCAACACACACCAGAGAAAACACTTGTTATCGCTGTTCTGTATATTTAACACAGCCCTCTTGTGTTGAATGTTCGGTGGAAGAGGGACGTAGCTGGATGCACGAAGAGGCGAGAATCGGTTCACGTAAACGGTTAACGTGTGAGGACTTCCACATAGAGACCATCCCGACCCTTTAGCCTCGAAATCGTCATGTTTCTTAACCAGCTCGTTGGAAACTTTATAATAGAAGTTGTCCAAATTTTCGACGTCAGCAAAATAAAGTGTCTGGTTTTTTGTACAATGATAAAAAATACTCGTTGTGCCATCGACTTTCTCGTATTCGGAAAACAGAACAACATATACTTTTATAGAGTTGTTTTCAAGTTTATCTTTCAAAATATTTAGTACAGATGTTTTCGTTTCGTCCAAGAAACTAAGGATGTCACGGCCTGGTTCTGACTTAATTGAAAAATCCTGGAGTTGGTCGTTGAATGCAGATCTAATTGGTTTGCGTTCATTGGATAATTTAATTTGCTTGGAAGTGGAAGCTTCGGTTCCTGGATCATCGATTTTTCTTTTCAATGTTCCTTGTTCGGTCGATGGTTTGCAAATTTTGAGGTGAGTAGTGGTATTTATGATATTATAAAACCACGAAAGGAAGAGCTCCCCTCAAGGAGATTTGCTTACACTTAAAACTAGCTCAACATGCCCATATGAGCTTTTTGCTCAAGTGTGGAACCCTGTCTAATCCAAGATTTTTGTAAAAATGCCCTCATGGATTCCATGAGAAAGGAAGAGCTCTCTCAGATTGATTTGTCTATACTTACAAAAGGCACTTCTGTAAGATTGTTGTCCATAAATTTGTTAAAAATATGCCCCTCTTGGGCCATACTTAAAACTAGGCTATACCCACCTATATACACCTACACCCACCCACACCCACCCACACATATTCACTTCCGGTCCACTTCCGGTCCACTTCCGGTTCACTTCCGGTTCACTTCCGGTCCACTTCCGGTTCACTTCCGGTTCACTTCCGGTTCACTTCCGGTCCACTTCCGGTTCACTTCCGGTTCACTTCCGGTTTGCCTACTTCCGGTCCACTTGTGGCCAAGTTGTGGCCTATTTCTGCTTTTTTTATCCAGCATAGAGTTTTGATTTGAACCCCAAGAAATTTTATATAAATACCAAAGCCAAAAATATCAATACACATATACACATACATACACTAAATATACAAAACACAGTGTTGAACCCAACTGATATTTTTTATTAAGCATAGAATTTTGATTTGAACCCCAAGAAATTTTATATAATATAGATACCTGAACATGCAAACATATTTTGAAAGAAGAAACATTGCAAGATATATAAAATCAGATCACCTGTTGGATTGTTTTAGGAAAAAATTTGAAAATTTATCAGAGTATGATTTTTTTAAAGTGCAAAATGAAACAGAAGCAAGATGGGTACTTGACAGTGATGTTGGGTTTGGGTATGTGAGCATAGAATTGGGTTCTGAATATGATGAATTTGAATCCAATACATACTGGCATAGAATTGATGCATACCTGTTGCATTGTTATTGGGGAAAATATGTTGCTTTTTTTACAAAAAGTACTTCAAGTTTAGAAAAATTTAGGTTTTACAAATTTTTCCATGATCATAAAATTTATACAAACAGCAGGTGGCCTGTTGATGACATAACATGGGACACAACAATTTCCATACTTGATGAGGCAGGAAAATTGGATGTAAATTCTGGTTTATATTTTAATGAGTTGATTATGTACCTGCTTAAAAACAATATCAATTCTGGCTTATTCAATACAAGATGGACTTAAATAATTAGAGTTTTTACACAAAATATTTTTTTTGTAGATGGAACCTCCACCAGATTATAAGTTAAGTCCATGGATTCTGTCACACCTATTCTAATACAATTAATATCACAAGTACTATTACAAGGCATGCACCGCATAAAATCATAATTCCAAGCGATGGCATGGATTCCACGATTCCATATCATACATACTGCAATTGGAGCTTCAGCAGTTCGGGACTGTGCAATATATTGTCTACAAATGTAGGAAAAATAATATTGTACGGGTTGCAAACAAAACTCCCAAAGCTTATGTATTTCAGGTTTCTTAAATTTGAAACAGAATCCAAACTGTCTGGAAGTTCATAAAAGTGAAGCCATTCTACAAGCGGGTCTATCTCAGCTTCTGCATGATATATTTGAGCAAGAGGTGATGTGTTTATAATATTTGTTGGTATAGAGGTTTGTTCTGAGTACAATTATATCTTATCAATTATGAACAGCTCTGCTGCATGTTGTGATGACGAATATCTAGTCCCTAAACCTAACACAGCTGTGCAGTGATGTTGTTATTGGGAACAGGATTCAAATCCTACACAGATTTATGGAAGAATTAATTTTTGCTATGAAATTATATCTAGATCCCTGTGCAATAATGCTGTTATTGGGAACAAGATTCAAATCCTACACAGATACAGATTCTTGCTGAGCTTAATAGGTGATTGTCATGGAAGATACTCAATATTTCTGCTCTTATTAGGTACAAAATTCAATTATACAGACACAGATATAATATCTAGATGCATACAGAACTGTGGTTTCTATAAATCTATACTCAATATCCCTATACCTGACAGCTGTGCGGTGATGCTGTTATTGGGAACAAGATTCAAATCCTACACAGAAACAGATTTTTGCTGGGCTTAGAACTATTATGGATAGGTGATTGCCATGAAATAATATCCCTATACCTGACAGAGCTGTGCAGTGATGCTGTTATTGGGAAACAATTTTAACAGAGCTGTTGTTTCCATAAATCTATACTCAATATCCCTATACCTGACAGAGCTGTGCAGTGATGTTGTTATTGGAACAGGATTCAAATATACAGATCCTTGCTAAACTTAGAACTATGCCATGAACAAAACTGTGCGGTGATATAATTATTGGGAACAAGCTTCAAAACCTCGCACAATGCTGAGCTTAGAGTGAAGATACCAGTGATATAATTATTGAGAACAGGATTCAAATTTTGGATAGGTGATTACCATGAAGATACTCAATATTTTTGTTATTAGGTATAAATATTATTTTATTCAATTCTTCACCTCCATATCTATAACATCTCTGTGTAATTCCATAACAGTTCCATGATCAGCTCACAAACAAATCTCATCTAACAGTTCCATGCTCAGCTCTGTGTCTGTGTGAGGCAAGCACAGCTCTGTTAGAGATAGGGATTAAAAATTATTTCATTCTTCACAAATAAATCTCATCTAACAGTTCCATGCTCAGCTCTGTCTGTGTGGGGATTTGTGCCTAATAACATCAAAAACAACACAGCTCTGTTAGTTCAATTCTTAACATCCATGTCCATAACATCTCTGTGTAATTCCATAACAGTTCCATGCTCAGCTCTGTGTCTATGTAGAGCAGATAGGGATATTAAGTATAAATTTAAAAATTATTTTATTCTTCACAAACAAATCTCTTCTAACAATTCCATAGCAGTTCCATGCTCAGCTTGTATCTGTGTGGGATTTGTACAGCAACATTAGAGACAGAGTAGATGGGTATAAATATTATTTCATTCAATTCTTCACCTCCATATCCATAACAGCTCTGTGTTTATAATCTAACAATTCCCATAACAGTTTCATGCTCAGCAAGGCTCTGTGTCTGTGTAGTTTCATAACAGTTCCTGTGTGGGATTTGTACAGAGCACAGCTCTGAGATAGGGACTAACAGTTAGGGTATAATTAATTCTTCACATCTAACAACTATAACAATTCCTCCTATCTATTGAATGTCTAGATGTTATTTCATCCCTATGCCATGACAGTTTCAACTCTGTATTTGAGTGGGATTTAAAGCTTGTCCAATTCTTCACATCTCCCAATGTGTGGCATGAAATTGTGTTTTTTGCCAAAAAAATCTCAGCATGGCCCTGTGTCTGTGTGAGATTTGAGGCCTGTTCCCGGTATAGGTAGATTTGAAATAGGATCTGTGCCTCCCGGCTTGAGAAGAAAGGGACTATGCACATTGTTTTGAGGTGGGATCTGAATCTCAGCAAAAGCCCTAATGACAGCGGGGCTGTGTCAGGGATCATAATTGATAGGATATAATTGTATTCAGAACAAACCCCCCTATAAGATATGATAACTTTCAAGCTCTGTTGTTACAAACACTTCCCTGTATACATACTGGGCTATCACTATAATAATATTTGCCACATGTTCTGTGATTATAAGTAATCTTGTAATAATTATTCCTGTCGGTGATAAAAATATTGTTCAATTCTAACTAGTTCAATTCTTCACAATTCCATAACAGTTCCATGCTCAGCTAGCAGATAGGGATATTAAGTATAAATTTAAAAATTATTTCATTCTTCACAAACAAATCTCATTTAACAATTCCATAACAGTTCCATACTCAGCTCTGTGTCTGTGTGAGGCAAGCACAGCTCTGTTAATAAATTTCATTTTTTCCAATTGTATAATTGAACATAGCAAAAAATCTCAGCATGGCCCTGTGTCTGTGTTTGAGGCCTGTTCCCGGTATAGGTAGGTACAAATCTGGCAATCACATAGGATCTGTGCCCCCCGGCTTGAGATATGCATATTGTTTTGAAACCTTACTGGGTGGGATCTGAATCTCAGCAAAAGCCCTAATAAAATATAATTTGGATGTGTTTCTGTATTTTTCAAGCTCTGCTGTTACAAACACTTCCCTGTATACATACTCTGCAACATATGGGCCATCACTATAATAATATTTGCTACATGTTCTCTGATCTGTAATCTTGTAATAATTATTCCTGTCGGTGATACAAACATTGTCACAAATTTTCTGTCTTGAGGAAATATCAACAAGGCTTATTCTTCACAAACAAATCTCATCTAACAATTCCATGCTCAGCTCTGTGTCTGTGCGAGGAGGATTTGTACCTAATAACATCAGTACAGCACAGCAGCTCTGTTAGAGATAGGGATGATTTAATTACATTATTATTGAAACATCTAGAAATTATTCTTCACAAACAAATCTCATCTAACAATTCCATGCTCAGCTCTGTGTCTGTGCAAGGATTTGTACCTAATAACATCAGTACAGCACAGCTGCTCTGTTAGAGACAGAGCAAATAGGTATAAATATTATTTTATTTATTTCTTCACAACAGCTCTGTGTCTGTGTGAGGCAAGCACAGCTCTGTTAGAGATAGGGATATTGAGTATTGAAACATCTAGAAATTATTTTATTCTTCACAAACAAATCTCATCTAACAATTCCATGCTCAGCTCTGTGTCTGTGTGGGGATTTGTACCTAATAACATCAAAACAACACAGCTCTTGTCAGAGACAGAATATTCAATTCTTCACAATTCCATAACAGTTCCATGCTCAGCTCTGTGTCTATGTAGAGCAAAACTGTTAGAGATAGGGATATTAAGTATAAATTTAAAAATTATTTTATTCTTCACAAACAAATCTCATCTAACAATTCCATAACAGTTCCATGTTCAGCTCTGTGTCTGTGTGAGGCAAGCACAGCTCTGTTAAATATAGGAATATTAAGTATAGATCTAAATTTCATTATTCACAAACAAATCTCATCTAACAATTCCATAACAGTTCCGTGCTCAGCTCTGTGTCTGTGTGGGATTTGTACAGCAACATAGCTTTGTTAGAGACAGAGTAGATGGGTATAAATATTATTTCATTCAATTCTTCACCTCCATATCCATAACAGCTCTGTGACATTTATTCTTCATATCTAACAATTCCAATAATAGTTTCATGCTCAGCAAGGCTCTGTGTCTGTGTAGATAGGGATATTAATATTTCATTCCTTCATAACAGTTCCTGTGTCTGTGTGGGATTTGTACATAGCACAGCTCTGAGATAGTGACTAACAGTTAGGGTATAATTAATTCTTTACATCTATTGAGTGTCTAGATGTTATTTCATCCCTATGCCATGACAGTTTCAACTCTGTATTTGTATGGAATTTAGAACTTGTCTGAAAAGTGGCAATCAATGCCCATTGTTTCTATATAAATGTTTCAACGTATGTTCAACATAAGTGGCAATCAATGCCCATTGTTTCTATATAAACGTTTCAACGTATGTTCAACATGTTGTACAACAGATTTGTTTGTGAAGAATAAAATAATTTCTAGATGTTTCAATACTCAATATCCCTATCTCTAACAGAGCTGTGCTTGCCTCACACAGACACAGAGCTGTTGTGAAGAAATAAATAAAATAATATTTATACCTATTTGCTCTGTCTCTAACAGAGCAGCTGTGCTGTACTGATGTTATTAGGTACAAATCCTTGCACAGACACAGAGCTGAGCATGGAATTGTTAGATGAGATTTGTTTGTGAAGAATAATTTCTAGATGTTTCAATAATAATATAATTAAATCATCCCTATCTCTAACAGAGCTGCTGTGCTGTACTGATGTTATTAGGTACAAATCCTCCTCGCACAGACACAGAGCTGAGCATGGAATTGTTAGATGAGATTTGTTTGTGAAGAATAAGCCTTGTTGATATTTCCTCAAGACAGAAAATTTGTGACAATGTTTGTATCACCGACAGGAATAATTATTACAAGATTACAGATCAGAGAACATGTAGCAAATATTATTATAGTGATGGCCCATATGTTGCAGAGTATGTATACAGGGAAGTGTTTGTAACAGCAGAGCTTGAAAAATACAGAAACACATCCAAATTATATTTTATTAGGGCTTTTGCTGAGATTCAGATCCCACCCAGTAAGGTTTCAAAACAATATGCATATCTCAAGCCGGGGGGCACAGATCCTATGTGATTGCCAGATTTGTACCTACCTATACCGGGAACAGGCCTCAAACACAGACACAGGGCCATGCTGAGATTTTTTGCTATGTTCAATTATACAATTGGAAAAAATGAAATTTATTAACAGAGCTGTGCTTGCCTCACACAGACACAGAGCTGAGTATGGAACTGTTATGGAATTGTTAAATGAGATTTGTTTGTGAAGAATGAAATAATTTTTAAATTTATACTTAATATCCCTATCTGCTAGCTGAGCATGGAACTGTTATGGAATTGTGAAGAATTGAACTAGTTAGAATTGAACAATATTTTTATCACCGACAGGAATAATTATTACAAGATTACTTATAATCACAGAACATGTGGCAAATATTATTATAGTGATAGCCCAGTATGTATACAGGGAAGTGTTTGTAACAACAGAGCTTGAAAGTTATCATATCTTATAGGGGGGTTTGTTCTGAATACAATTATATCCTATCAATTATGATCCCTGACACAGCCCCGCTGTCATTAGGGCTTTTGCTGAGATTCAGATCCCACCTCAAAACAATGTGCATAGTCCCTTTCTTCTCAAGCCGGGAGGCACAGATCCTATTTCAAATCTACCTATACCGGGAACAGGCCTCAAATCTCACACAGACACAGGGCCATGCTGAGATTTTTTTGGCAAAAAACACAATTTCATGCCACACATTGGGAGATGTGAAGAATTGGACAAGCTTTAAATCCCACTCAAATACAGAGTTGAAACTGTCATGGCATAGGGATGAAATAACATCTAGACATTCAATAGATAGGAGGAATTGTTATAGTTGTTAGATGTGAAGAATTAATTATACCCTAACTGTTAGTCCCTATCTCAGAGCTGTGCTCTGTACAAATCCCACACAGGAACTGTTATGAAACTACACAGACACAGAGCCTTGCTGAGCATGAAACTGTTATGGGAATTGTTAGATTATAAACACAGAGCTGTTATGGATATGGAGGTGAAGAATTGAATGAAATAATATTTATACCCATCTACTCTGTCTCTAATGTTGCTGTACAAATCCCACACAGATACAAGCTGAGCATGGAACTGCTATGGAATTGTTAGAAGAGATTTGTTTGTGAAGAATAAAATAATTTTTAAATTTATACTTAATATCCCTATCTGCTCTACATAGACACAGAGCTGAGCATGGAACTGTTATGGAATTACACAGAGATGTTATGGACATGGATGTTAAGAATTGAACTAACAGAGCTGTGTTGTTTTTGATGTTATTAGGCACAAATCCCCACACAGACAGAGCTGAGCATGGAACTGTTAGATGAGATTTATTTGTGAAGAATGAAATAATTTTTAATCCCTATCTCTAACAGAGCTGTGCTTGCCTCACACAGACACAGAGCTGAGCATGGAACTGTTAGATGAGATTTGTTTGTGAGCTGATCATGGAACTGTTATGGAATTACACAGAGATGTTATAGATATGGAGGTGAAGAATTGAATAAAATAATATTTATACCTAATAACAAAAATATTGAGTATCTTCATGGTAATCACCTATCCAAAATTTGAATCCTGTTCTCAATAATTATATCACTGGTATCTTCACTCTAAGCTCAGCATTGTGCGAGGTTTTGAAGCTTGTTCCCAATAATTATATCACCGCACAGTTTTGTTCATGGCATAGTTCTAAGTTTAGCAAGGATCTGTATATTTGAATCCTGTTCCAATAACAACATCACTGCACAGCTCTGTCAGGTATAGGGATATTGAGTATAGATTTATGGAAACAACAGCTCTGTTAAAATTGTTTCCCAATAACAGCATCACTGCACAGCTCTGTCAGGTATAGGGATATTATTTCATGGCAATCACCTATCCATAATAGTTCTAAGCCCAGCAAAAATCTGTTTCTGTGTAGGATTTGAATCTTGTTCCCAATAACAGCATCACCGCACAGCTGTCAGGTATAGGGATATTGAGTATAGATTTATAGAAACCACAGTTCTGTATGCATCTAGATATTATATCTGTGTCTGTATAATTGAATTTTGTACCTAATAAGAGCAGAAATATTGAGTATCTTCCATGACAATCACCTATTAAGCTCAGCAAGAATCTGTATCTGTGTAGGATTTGAATCTTGTTCCCAATAACAGCATTATTGCACAGGGATCTAGATATAATTTCATAGCAAAAATTAATTCTTCCATAAATCTGTGTAGGATTTGAATCCTGTTCCCAATAACAACATCACTGCACAGCTGTGTTAGGTTTAGGGACTAGATATTCGTCATCACAACATGCAGCAGAGCTGTTCATAATTGATAAGATATAATTGTACTCAGAACAAACCTCTATACCAACAAATATTATAAACACATCACCTCTTGCTCAAATATATCATGCAGAAGCTGAGATAGACCCGCTTGTAGAATGGCTTCACTTTTATGAACTTCCAGACAGTTTGGATTCTGTTTCAAATTTAAGAAACCTGAAATACATAAGCTTTGGGAGTTTTGTTTGCAACCCGTACAATATTATTTTTCCTACATTTGTAGACAATATATTGCACAGTCCCGAACTGCTGAAGCTCCAATTGCAGTATGTATGATATGGAATCGTGGAATCCATGCCATCGCTTGGAATTATGATTTTATGCGGTGCATGCCTTGTAATAGTACTTGTGATATTAATTGTATTAGAATAGGTGTGACAGAATCCATGGACTTAACTTATAATCTGGTGGAGGTTCCATCTACAAAAAAAATATTTTGTGTAAAAACTCTAATTATTTAAGTCCATCTTGTATTGAATAAGCCAGAATTGATATTGTTTTTAAGCAGGTACATAATCAACTCATTAAAATATAAACCAGAATTTACATCCAATTTTCCTGCCTCATCAAGTATGGAAATTGTTGTGTCCCATGTTATGTCATCAACAGGCCACCTGCTGTTTGTATAAATTTTATGATCATGGAAAAATTTGTAAAACCTAAATTTTTCTAAACTTGAAGTACTTTTTGTAAAAAAAGCAACATATTTTCCCCAATAACAATGCAACAGGTATGCATCAATTCTATACCAGTATGTATTGGATTCAAATTCATCATATTCAGAACCCAATTCTATGCTCACATACCCAAACCCAACATCACTGTCAAGTACCCATCTTGCTTCTGTTTCATTTTGCACTTTAAAAAAATCATACTCTGATAAATTTTCAAATTTTTTCCTAAAACAATCCAACAGGTGATCTGATTTTATATATCTTGCAATGTTTCTTCTTTCAAAATATGTTTGCATGTTCAGGTATCTATATTATATAAAATTTCTTGGGGTTCAAATCAAAATTCTATGCTTAATAAAAAATATCAGTTGGGTTCAACACTGTGTTTTGTATATTTAGTGTATGTATGTGTATATGTGTATTGATATTTTTGGCTTTGGTATTTATATAAAATTTCTTGGGGTTCAAATCAAAACTCTATGCTGGATAAAAAAAGCAGAAATAGGCCACAACTTGGCCACAAGTGGACCGGAAGTAGGCAAACCGGAAGTGAACCGGAAGTGAACCGGAAGTGAACCGGAAGTGGACCGGAAGTGAACCGGAAGTGAACCGGAAGTGAACCGGAAGTGGACCGGAAGTGAACCGGAAGTGAACCGGAAGTGGACCGGAAGTGGACCGGAAGTGAATATGTGTGGGTGGGTGTGGGTGGGTGTAGGTGTATATAGGTGGGTATAGCCTAGTTTTAAGTATGGCCCAAGAGGGGCATATTTTTAACAAATTTATGGACAACAATCTTACAGAAGTGCCTTTTGTAAGTATAGACAAATCAATCTGAGAGAGCTCTTCCTTTCTCATGGAATCCATGAGGGCATTTTTACAAAAATCTTGGATTAGACAGGGTTCCACACTTGAGCAAAAAGCTCATATGGGCATGTTGAGCTAGTTTTAAGTGTAAGCAAATCTGCTTGAGGGGAGCTCTTCCTTTCGTGGGTTTATAATATCATAAATACCACTACTGAGGTGTTTACTTAAATTTGTAATGCTGATCATCTTTCCGCATCGAGCACAAGACTTATAAGATGACGAACGATTAATTCTCGAACATGTTTCGCTACATCTTGCCCTGTGTACCGATAAATTGTTCCTTGAGATTAGCTTCCCACAAGTAACACATTCAGTTTTATCATTTTTACGATTGAAACTGGTGGTGGATGCCATTGCTTTTTCGAAAATCACAGAAATCAAAAAGTCTAGTATATAGCGATACAATTTTCAGGTATGTTATTTATATAGAATTTTTTGAGGTGAAATAGAAAATGCACGATCACGTCAAAATTCAATCTGGTCGAAATTACTATAAAAAACCACGTGAAACACCTTTAAACTTGAAATAATAGATGGTATGTAGCTTCAAAGAAAATTAAATACCTATTTTTTTTACAAAAAACGAGGAGCGCTGCAACAGGACGTCCGTACTCTTCGGCTGCTCTCACGAGACTGACTGATCTGCAGTGTATGCCGTCTTATATAATAAAAACGCGGACCGTATTGAAAACACCTGTAATAATTAACCAATCAGAAGACGCCACGTTAGATATGACTCATCACATTACGTCATAACTTGTTGCAACATGTTGTGTAATAGTTTACTCCCTTATAGTTAATACAACGAAGAACATTAGATATGAGTCATCACAATGTTACGTAATAACTTGTTGCAAAAACGTTGTGCAATAGTATACCCTTATAAGTAATACAATTAAGAGGTATTTAATATGAGTCATCACAATGTTAGTTACATGGTTCTAGTTAGGATGATGATTTTTTTTTGGTTTGTTGGATAGAGGTTGAAGAAGACTATTTGTTGTAGTGACCACAGTATTGTTTTTTTTTTTTTTGTGTTTTCTGTTCTCTTACGAGAATTAATATAAGTTGCCATAGAACCCTCCAATTCATGACTTAGGAAAAATCTGTTTGCGGATTCATCACGTACGCCTATACGTGAGTAAAATGTGAATAGAACCTATGTTCGGAAATCCAAAATGGCGACCGGAAGTAGGATTATCTTAGAAACAGTAAGACTTAGGAAAAATCTGTTTGCTGATTCACCACGAACGCCTATATGTAAGTAAAATATGAATAGAACCTATGTTCGGAAATTCAAAATAGCGACCGGAAGTGGGGTTATCTTGGAAACGGTAAGACTTAGGAAAAATCTGTTTGGTGATTCATCGTGTACACATATATGTGAGAAAAAGTATGAATAGAAGCTATGATCGGAAATCCAAAATGGCGACCAGAAGTGGGGTTATCTTGGAAACGGTAAGACTTAGGAAAAATCTGTTTGCTGATTCATCACGTACGCCTATATGTAAGTAAAATATGAATAGAACCTATGCTCGGAAATCCAAAATGGTGACCGGAAGTGGGGTTAGGGGAACAGGAATCTTAAAAAAAATATTATTTGTTTGTTTGTTTGCGTCACAATATAGGCACGCGGGCGCGTGTGTGTGTGGCACATCGTTCCCGAGAGAGAGGTTTACAAAGGTCACGATATACAAACATTTGACCGGGGCTTGGAAAATTACGATAAGGTGCATTCATCCTTCAAGAATAAGAGACTGCATTATTTACTCATCACGTTGTGTCAGCACAATAAATAAGGCGCTGAACATAGAGAGAAAATGAGAGTTTTTGAGGTTTGGTGAACCTCAATTAATAAAAATAAGTTTTTGAGGTTTTGGTGAGCTCCAAATAATCAAAATGAGTTTTTGATGTTTTGGTGCTGTTTTCTACGCTGTGAAACATCGTCAGCGCAATAAATGAGGCGCGGAACGTGGAGAGAAAGTGAGTTTTTGAGGTTTGGCGAGCCCCAGGCGAGCTCCTCACTTCAGCTCCTCACAAGAGGTTTGTCAACCGGCCTGATTGGACTACTAGTTATGTTGGAAACAGTGAGAGTTAGAAAAAATCTGTTTGCGGATTCGTCACGTACGCCTATATGTAAGTAAAATATGAATAGAACCTATGTTCGGAAATCCAAAATGGCGACCGGAAGTGGGGTTATCTTGGAAACTGTAAGAGTTAGGAAAAATCTGTTTGCAGATTCATCAGGTACACCTATACGTGAGAAAAAGTATGAATAGAACCTATGTTCAGAAATCCAAAATGGCAACCGGAAGTGGGGTTATCTTGGAAACAGTAAGACTTAGGAAAAATCTGTTTGGGGATTCATCATATACACCTATACGTAAAAAAAAAATATGAATAAAACCAATAGTGTTCGGAAGTCATGCAGGTTTGGACGTGACGACGCAGTTCAATAACATAGGTTAGACCAAGAAAAAAACCTTGGTGATTTTATTTCGAGTAAAATGTTGGCAACACTGCGAGAAAATAAGGCTTATGTCTTACAAGAGCAAACTATTAAGTCGAGCCTCACCGAGCCTCACTTCGAGCCTCACTTTCGGTTGCAGCTCTGTCTTTATGGTTCTACTCTAAAGTAGGTCAAAGCACGTAGAGGCTCTCGTGTAGTTTAGCACAAAAAAAAATAAATAGGTTAAGTTATATCACGTAAGATCGTGGCATTCGTACCAAGTACGAGTGGGAAAAAAGGGAAAAATAGGAAATTTTACAAAAACATCGCTAAACGCTAAAACATCGACAAAAATTTGTCAAAATATGTCAAAAACTGATTTTCAATTGATAAAAAAAAAGCTACAAATGCATACCTACCAAGTACGAGTGGGAAGAAAATGAGATGTGGTGAAAATTGCACTGAAAAATCGTCAAACGCTAAAACATCGACAAAAAATTGTCAAAATATGTCAAAAAGTGATATTCAATTGATAAAAAAAGACAATACCTACTAAGTACGACTTTGAAACAATCCAATTACACTACTTCTATATAAAATATGTATGATGAATCTGCTTACTCTCAGTATCATCTAGACAATTTTAATGAAAACATCATGAAACCTGTCAAAAATTCTACGATGGAATAACATGATAAACTTCTAGACCGTATTACCCATAAGGATAGTGTTTCTAGATGCAAAAAACGTAGACGTGTGCCTTCTACCAAAATCGAAATTTCTGTTATAAAAACTGAACCGATCGATAGTGGACTGGATGTAACAACGGATTTTGATTTCATAAAAATACATAAAGAAAACAGTTTTTCCCAAAACAAAACCAAATGTTCGCAATTGCACAACATAGATGTCTTTTCATCTTTATCTTGCAAATATATATTTTCTAAATACTGAAAAAACCAAATATGTAGCAGTAGGATTCGAAAAACAGACACCTTTCAATCTGGTATGAAAGTTTTTGCAGCAAGGAAGATCGCCCGTACGAATTCATTCTTCACAAATTAGAGAATTGTGTGTTTTTAAATCTGATTTAATTAATTACTTTAAAACAGGTCGACGAATTAATTATGAGGCCACAGGGAATGTTACTGTCAGTGCTGTAATTTTTTTCGGAAAACGTTGTATTTCTATGTATCAACATTACTTTTATTTTTACACCCTCTGAAGTAACTATTTTTTTGTAAACTTTTCACACCCTTAAGGAAATTAATGAATAAACGTTATCATAAATTACAGCCACATATATGCATTGTATCGAAAATAATATGTTGTCAGAAAGAAAAGAAGTACCCGAGAATCTAATAAATCATTTTCATGTTCTTTGGTACAACGAATTGATGATTGATATATATCTTGAAAACGATCTTGGGCATTCATTTTTATTATAAATAACTTTATTATACATTATGTATTTTTACTCTAAATTAAAGATCATTATTCTTCATGTAGCGGAAATTGTATATCTTTATATGTATATTATTAAATTGTAAATAAAACATTTGTAAATGTTCAACATTTTTTCTATTACAGTTGAAATGGTACATTTTCCAAACATTTTCAACTGCACAGGTTTTTTACACATTGTTTGATTCAGTATGTTTTCTACATTTTTTTTCAGAAAGTTTTATACTCACCAATTTCAGACACCCAAATTCTCCAATATTATGTACAGTTAACATACTCACACGTTTTTCTCCAATACATTTTTCCAACCATTTAGTTTTTTCAGTACCTTTAACATATACATTTTCATTTACAAGTATAGAATATAAAAGATCTCCTAACTTCTCATACGGTACCCAACCATTTTCCCAGTCAAGTCCGTGTTTGTTTGCACGAAGAGTAATTGACACGACGATATTTTTAACTCAGAAAATGCAGACCGTATGGAAGTTCACTAAATAATCAAATGTACATTCAAAAGAAGACTTCAATATTCCAACTTCTTTCCACACAAATTCGCCGCCTTTTCCTCGAAAACCTTGAACGTCCAAAAAACATACATCCATTGTCCAACAGCTAAAAACCGTCAATGTATTTTTAATAGGTCTGCGACATATAGCACACTTATCGATTTGTGAGGTACAGGATCGACAACTGACGAAATGTCTGCATGCTAGAAACACCATATCACAAACATTATAAAAACAGATTTTACAAATCATTACAGAATCTGCATTCTTTTCAGCAACACTTTTTACAGATTTTTTCTATTACCACAATATTTACATTCGGACTTATAATGTAGTAATGCAACACTTCGTATAAAACTACAATGACGTACTAATGCAAGATGTCCTATAACAGGAAAATCTTCAGGTGTCCAATCACGAATTCTATAAAAACAATATGAACACAGTACTCTATCACCGTGGCCTGAATAGCAAAATCCTCCAGTCACTAACTCTTCAGGTGTCTGTTGTAATAACACAGGCCACTTTTCGTAAGTTTTGTATCGAGAATCGACTGATAGGTAGTTATTACAATGCCCCGAAAACCGGTAGCTGGGGTAACTAAATACCTTCATAAATCGACGAAAGAAAAACAGTCTGCTACAATAGGTGATGGGGTTCCAGGTATTGGTGATAATGGTACCAATACAGTATCTTCTAGGTCACTATCGAACAAAGATCTGGAAAAGCCAAGACTCTCCGAAGATACCACAGGAAAACAGGGATGTCCTTCTAATTCACGTAGTAGAGAACAGTTACAGGTAGTACACCACAAAATAGTTCTGTTTTCTAACACAGCAAGCTACTCTTTCACTCTTTGTTTTAAAGCTTCAGCAATGTCATCTTCATCCTTCCTTTGAATGAGTTCACACGAACATCTGTGACTAGGAAATCTTGTTATCTCATCCGTAAACTTTTTTCTTTACACTATCTCCTTCAACGTCTCACAGGAATGATGGACTGCTTCTCCCGATCTATTGAACAGGTAACATCCGCACCATGGAGCTTCACGTAGTGTAGCGTACATAAACGGAAAATGTTTCAACACTCGTTGTACAGCCTTACGATCGGTATCGACATCACCGCAAGATTCTATAACTTCCCAAAACTCCTCGTAACTTATCTCGTAGAAATTCAAAGCTTTCTCCGGTAACTTTATGCAATACTCTGCCATTGTGGCACACTCTTGTTCTTTTATACCGTCTATACATATATATATACTCTTCTTCCTATTACGTCATTTTCCCTAAACATGTCCAGATAAACAATTTTCTGAATTCTTAAAATAATGCATAGATCTTTTAATCAAATGAGTCAGCAACATATTCCCAGCTTCTCAAAGACCGGTTGTGAACCTCTATACTGAATGAGTCATAAAATTCTCAACAATACAGCAAGTTTGTACATGTTATCAAAAAACCTAAAATAACTTCTGTACCAAAAACAAACATAATAAATAAGAAAGGAAGCAGTAAAACCATTCCACTCTCTTATCTATAACTTCTGTACCAAAAAAACACAATAAATAAAAAAGAAAACAGTAAAAACATTCCCCATCTATTATCTATAACATTTTAACCTCTTATCTATCTCAAACTCCAGACATTTTTGGAACCCACCCAAAAAACAACAAAGCTTGCTTGTACACGTGAGAATTAAGGCGACTCGGGTATTTCCTGTCACGTGACTTTCACGTGAGACTGGTGGGAATTCTGAGAATCAAACTGACTCAGAAATTTCCTGCCACGTGACTCTGGTGGGAATTTTGAGAATCAAGCTCGGGAAAAAAAAACACCTATGACGTCACCATCTCATCCCAAAAAACAATATGAACCCTTCCCCTTATCCAAATCTCCACCCATTTTTGGAACCCACACAAAAAACAACAATGCTTGCTTGAACACTCTGCTTTATCATCAATTGATCTTTCATCGATCTTTTATCGGACCAAATCCGGGACCATAACTACAATAGCAATTCGTAATCAATAGTTTATCAATAAAGGATTAGGCGTAGGCCTATTTCCAAAATTCACACTCAAACTCATCATCTTCTTCGTCACAACCGGCGCACTATTCATGTGCTCACTTCTTACATTTTAAACATCTAATCCATCCTTTATTGTCTTTCGAGTCTGTCTGTTTCGTGGCCACTTTGCCCGGAATGACGCCATTACAAAAACTGTGGTCTAACTAACGTCTAACCTACATGACTTAACGTTTTCAAACACACATCAATTAAAAGGTTATTTTAAGCTGATCTACATCACAAGAGCATATAATTATAACACTTACTATTATTTAGCTATAATCAACAATTTGTACCACTTAGTTAAAATCAGACTTGCAAAATAACAATAAAATGAGTTCAAATCTAGAAAAGTGCAGCCTCACGCTTCAAAGTCACAGACAACACTGACAGCATCAGTAGCGACTGTTTTGCCCAGCTCCCGCGTGGCGAAAGCGCTATACAGCGAAAAAGACTCACATAGTCACTTTGCCCGTACTGGACACTTTACCCTTCCTTCCCCACACTCTAGTTTCCTGTATGCAAAATTTTTACGCACAAAGGAATCTAACGAGAATCAATTAAGACCATTGTGGTTTGTTATGCACTTTTATGAATTGTGTAAAAAACTGTAATAATTTTTTGTAGGCTTACTTGCTAAATCAGTAAAACATGGGCCCCTTACTCCACCACGGATTCTATTTGCTTCAAAGGGGAGACTCTTGCATCACTTCAGACAATGTTTGCCTGCTGGTTACGTTAACCATTTTGCAAAATATCGTGTGGTTGAAATACATGTGTTTGACACCCGACAAACAAATAGGAATTCCTTGATTGATCAATGACTTCTTGGAATACAGTGTCCTCATTAATATTTCAAATCTAGTTTAGAGGGAAATGTTGTATCGTCTTTACATTATGAAAAAACCTTCCTTAATGACTATGGTACGAAACCGAACGATATAAGGAGGGACCTCCTTCGCCTTACCCCATTTCCGTGGCACGAGGTCTCTGGATCGATTATCGCCACCACCTTTGGAGCAGAAGCGTACAAACCCCAAATATTAGGTTTTTTTTATGCTGATACTGATTTCTGGTTGGCCGCGGTGGCTCAGTCGGTAACGCGTCTGACTACCATGCTAAAGGTCCCGGGTTCGATCCCCGGCCGGTTCAAATCCGGGAACTTTTCTAACGATGGAAGCGGCCCCGGCGCCCACCCAGCGTCGAATAACATGGGTACCTGGGGGAAACCCTGGGGGGTAAAGGCGGTCAGGGGCGTGGTGCTGATCTCATCACCCCCACTCACGACCGGATCAAGAAAGTGTGGGGCGTTACCCCCACACCCCCTATACGCCTTCATGGAGTGGTGCTAAGCACAGGGGAACACTTTACCTTTTTTGATACTGATTTCTTCCAGTCACAAAATGGCTTAAGATATATGAATAAAATTAGAAGAATCCACTCCATAGCAGAAGAGTTGACATAATTATTTGTCACAAAATGAGGTTGTGCCTGAGGTACTTTAACAAACAACGTCTGCTACAGGCACAATGTAATATTATAAATATAAGAAAATAAATAGAATATAATTTGAGAGATTTTCAATCGTATTTATTTCACTGCAGCTTTTTTCTACTTGTCACTTTCTTGAACCTATATTCATAGGGTCTCGCCTAATAACACCATCAAGGCAAGCAACTCTTCTCAGTCACTACTTGCTCATCTAATGCTTCTTTCAATGTAACAAGCAATCCAAATATGGCATCTTCTGTCCATAATGTATGCAATCTCATTGATAGCCTCGCAGCCTCAAATGTCATTTATTTGTACTGCCGTTTAAAATTCTGAGAGCAATATATAACATGCTATGGAAATGATATCATGCATACAGTCAGAGTTAAAATTTGACTTTTCCTTTATAAAATGGATATCATAACACACACCTACGTTGCTTATCATTAGAGCCCGGATGTTCAGGCATTGAAAAGTATTAAAAATGGCAGCCAAAAAGGCAACGAAAAATTGAAAACAAGGCAGTGTGTCGAAAAAAAGCAGTCAAGTTTCAGAAAAAGGTAGTGAAAATTGAAGAAGAGGAAAAAAAATTGAAGTGAAGGACTTAAATTCTTCTTAAATTTTTATAAATGTATTTACAAATAATAATTTGAATAACAAGGGTTATTGAAAAACGAAATCAAATAGAAGAAGAGAAATATAATTTTCAAAAATGCCTTGTCGGAATGACAAAAGAGTCAAAAAAAGGCAAAAATGTTTGAAAAAGGCAGCGTAAGGTGAAATGGGCAAAAAAGGGCAACATAATACCTTGTTGGAATGACAAAAGAGGCAAAAAAAGGCAAAAATGTTTCAGCGTAAGGTGAAATAGGTAAAACAGGCAACATAAAGTATTGTTCAGAATGTTAAGAACCTTCGGATCGGTGTACTTTTGTGTTCAATTCTTGTCTACCAGTTTCGGAAACGATTAGGCATTTTGCCTAAAATCCGGGCTCTGCTTATCATATTTTATACGTTTGCATAGAGATATGATACACGTACATAAGATTTGAAAATGATACTTACACTCCATAAGATGCTTAGTGTAACCCGTATCAAACTACAAATTGTATCGCTTTCTAACCGAAATAATAAATGTGAAACACTATCACATTTTCATCGTGTTTGACAATAATTTGAGCCAGTAAGCTGTCCGACATCTTTCACTAGCCTACCTCCATGGTGGGATGGTTACATGATACACTACGAAGCCAGGGGTTCCAGGTTCGAGCTTGGGTATGAGTGTTCTTTCTAAGCAGATGCGAAAAAAAAATATCTGGAGAGGGGGGTCAAGTACCAGGACAAATGTGCCAATAATAATAATAGTAATATAGTGCTGGTAGTGGTAGTAATAGTAGTAGCATTAAAATACGTTATTTTCGTCGTAAATCATGAAAAAGGGGGTAGAAGTCTGTGCTAAAGCATTTGTGTTTGAACAAATGATATGAATTATTTTTACAACACGCAATTTCATGTTAGCTAATAATGGAAAACAAGCACACAAACTGTAATTTTGAAAGACAGAATATGCATGACGAACATTATTCCTTTTGTACATATGACACGTATAACTTCCATGTACAACATATATTTTACATATATGCAACATGGAGCGACGTAAAATAAGAAAATACATATGCAACATGTTAACGCTAAATTGTGTACGTATTCAAAGTTTATTTAATATATATATGTATATATATTATTTAAATACATCACATGATCAATTCATCCGCCAAATTGTGCGCGCTCCTTTTCCTCAAAAGCATTCTTTATGCATTTAAGCAGCAACAATCTGAAGTATATATCTGGCCTTACTTCTCTCTCGGGTAATTTAGAATGCATTACAGAAAAGAATCATATTGGGATCGAAGCGAGCAGGAAAATCTTTAGATATAAATATGTATTTGCAAACTGAAAACAATATTGATTTAATAGCGCGCAAATAATTTCACGGGGCGCCATGGCATTCTCTTTAACATTTTTTTTTCATTTAGATTGTTTAGACTCCCAGAGCTGACTCCCGTCGCCCCTAGCTGTGGCTCTGAACTTGAACTATAAGAATAGCAGATAGTGGGCTTGCGAGCGAAGCGAGCAAAAACATTTTACGAAATGTACTTTTTATTTGCATAAAATTTGAAATCGAGGGGGCAATTGCCCCTGTGTGCTCCTGCAAGTGCCCTTAGCCGTCTGGAAGAAAAATGTAAGAAAGCTTGAAAACGAATTCCATCTTGAGTATCCATTTGCCCTGCTATTCTTAGATTCTGCTAGACATGTTTCTTTAGTTCAATGTTTGCCCCCCTACATTGGACTTCTGTCCACGTTTGGGGGAACAATGCCCCTGCCCCCCTGTGGTTGCAGCACTGTTTGTGAGTGTCTTTTCATCAATTTCACGTCATCAATCATTGTCACGATTAGCTAGATGTGGCAGAAAGCAACGCTAAGTAACAAGAATCAAATATCCACTCCCTCTCTCTATGACATAAATCGCTATTACCAAAAGGTAGACTTGGGAAACAAAAAAAATATGCAGTTCAAACTTCATAGCAACATATCCAAGAAAAAACATCCGAACACATTAGGCACCTTAATACAAGACTACTCAAAATGTCAAAACTGTTCTAGATACTGAAAATTGCGAAATCATTTCCCGAAGTCTGAATCTGGAATAGAAGTTTGTCCCCCCTAATCCTTATACGACATAATACGGAATCCCACACACGTTCATAAATCACAAAATCAATAAGTGTCTTTGTTATGTTGCTAGACAGGATATAATTGTAAAGATTAGTGAGAATTCTAGGTAGGAATGATGTGTTCTGTATTTTTCACAGGGGGGTTAAGCAGGCTCTCAGGGGGGCAGTTGCCCCCTACCCCCCTCTAGCTACGGGCCTGACTTACTCTATTTTATTCTATGCATTGCCAAAAAATCATGGACTATAAATTGTGCCGCTCACATTTTTCGTTCCCAACTGTAAAAGAAATGTATATTTACCATCTCTGGATGCTACGTAAAAGTATTTTCTTGGAATTGCTAGCTTGCAAGGAAGCTATGGTTTGTTGCATTTTAACTTCATCCACGCTTTACTTCAATTCATATCTACTTGCATGTGAAAACTTCAGTGTTTAGGTGGACTGTCGAGATAGGAAAAAGTCATTGTCGAAGGAGTGGATCTTTGGAGCTTGTTGAACTTGGAATGGAAGAGAAAGAAATAGGTAGAAGTGGAAGACTGTCTCTGCACTCGCGCGTCTAGTTGGTTACACGGTGCAACACTGACTCGTCTACTTGGTTGATTTGGTGTCAAGTGGTGTATTTGGTGTCAAGTGGTGTATTTGGTGTCTGCACCGTTTGCACTACGATCTGGAGCGGTGTAGTGTGTGGTGTAGAGTCACGTGGTTCGTGCTTAATAATCAAATGAACGTTCAAACCAGCAGACAGATAGCCTATTCGTTGATTCTTCTGAACTTGAACACCGCTATTCGTCTACTTGGTTGAATGTAATTTTCTTCCACCAGCCTGACACCGAGATATACATGCACTACACCTAGTAATACGTGGCGGCGATTGGATTCCAAAACCGGTGGGGACAAGGTGCCTAAACTGGGGAGGCAAGGACAGTATATTTATCTTTGTAGATAAGGTTTAGCATAGTGGAGGGGCAAAATTGGCGAAAAGTGTGGGGGCCCCTCTCCCCACTAATCGCCGCCACTGCTAGTAATATATGTATTTATTATGGTTTGTACATCCTGGCTCAGAGTGTTGTTATTTTTATTATTACGATTTGTTTGAAATAAAATTGCAGGTGCACGATTACATATTTTAGCATTTTTATAACTGTAAGGCCTAAAACCTTTGCTCTGCAAACAAAAAAAGTATAATGATAGACGTATCTAAGGTTAATACTGCATAAGTAAAATATATGTAATTGCAAATATAATAATAACGTCAGCATAGAAATAAATACCATAATATAACTAATTCCGTAATGTAACAAGTAACAGTAAGGAAAATTGGTATTGTTGCTGTGTTTTAAATAATAGTTTTTAAGGAATCGACACTAGATGGCCCTTTGGATGTGCCATTTCCCTCTCACTTTATTACAATAAGTAGTATAATAGGCTTAATGTTTCACATATGGTAACTTAATATTTTTTTATTGTTCCTATTATGATGAAAACCGGGGACTTACCCCAATACAAGTGATGTTTGGGTTTCCCCTTGCACCTCCCTGCTGGCACCGTCTATGCTGCTACTTGTAGCAAAAGATGTATGGCAATTTATTTAATTTCTTGCTCCTCTTCGCAGCAAGAGTAAATGCATAAATAAAGGTGCTGAGAAAGTCAACGAATCAACATGTCAATTAATATATTTTACTCAGAGGCGCAACCATGAATTTTTCTCTTGGGGGGGGGCAAGTACCAGGATAAACGTGCCAATAATAATAATAACAATAGTTTTATTAGTATTATTGTAAGTAGTCATAATTGTAGCAGTAGTGGTGGTGGTGTTGGTAGTAGTAGTAGTAGCAGTAGTAGTAGTAATAGTAATAGCATCAAACACGTTATTATTCACGTAAATCACGCAAAAGGGAGGTAGAAATTGGTGCTAAAGCATTTGTGTTGGAACAAACGATTTGAATTAGTTTTTCAACATGTTCAATTTCACATTAGCTAATAACGAAATACAAGCACACAAACTGTATTTTTGGAAGACAGAAAATGCATGACCAATAAATAATTTTTGTATATATGACATCTTTATCTTTCATCTAGTACAACAAATGTTTTACACATGTGCAAAATGGAGAAACGTAAAATAAGAAAATACCTATGCGACATGCTAACACTAAATTATGTACGTATTCAAAGTTTATTTAATACATATTATTTAAATACATTAAATAATCAATTCATTCGTCTCAGGAATGATATACATTGTCTCTCAATGTGCGCGCTCCTTTTCCTCCAAACAATTGGTCACGCATTTAAAAAAAAACTGTTTAGCTGCAACAGTCAAAGTACATAGTGGGACTTTCTTCTATCTCTGGTAATTTATAATGCATCACAGAAAAGAATGGCATTGCGAGAGAGGCGAGCAAGAATATATTTCGTTTCAATTTTTTTTATTGAAACAACACTGATTTAATAGGGCGCCAATAATTTAACGGCCTTATGGCATATTCTTTTACATTTGAAGGGCCAGGGGGAAAAACGATGAATGTTCATTCGAGACAATTTGCCAGGAAATGAAAAACAAAGTATTTCTTTCCATAAGAACGTTAATATATGCCAAAATAATAATGCGTTTTTCAGGCACTTCTCATCGTTTCCCAACCAAGGCCGTTCTCATTCTTATAGTACAGCTTCTGAACTATCAGATGGCGTTGCGATCTCAAAATGGGCGAAAAATCGACATTCATCGTTTTTCCCCCTGGCCCTTCATTTATTTATTTAGATTGTTCAGCTCCCAGGGCCGACTCTCTCCGCCCACTAGCTACAGCACTGAACTTGACGAGACTAAAATACAGAACGTACTTCGAGAGAAGCGAGCTATAATATTTTACGAAATGTATTTGTATAAAATTTGAAATCGAGGGGGCAATTGCCCTTTTGTGACGCCCTGCAGGTGCCCTTTGCCGTCTGGAAAGAAATACGCAAGAAATAGTGAAACTAAGTCCACCTTGAGTATCCTTTGTCCTGCTACTCTTAGATTATGTAAATCTTGCATATTTTAAATTCAATGTTTGCCTTTCTTGCTCCCCCTAGAATTTATTTCCGTTAAAGGTTGGAGCAGAACAATGCCCCCCTGTCGTTGCGCCACTGGTAAGGCATGAGATCCTTTCGGAAGGAAACCAATTGTCAACGTCTCCTTCACGTTGTACACCCTGGAAAGCATTTTGCAGACTGATGAGCCTCTGGTGTCTGGACTCATTGCCAGTATAATCCTCTGTGGGGACGTGTTGTTCATGTTTGTTTGCTGTGGTGTCCACAAGGGACTATGGTGCAGACTGCGCCACCTACATTTTTTGGGGGGAATTTTTCCCTCTCAAATAACATGCAATTCAACATTTATATATTTTTCTAAAATATAACTAAAACTTTTACACCTTAATTTTCATTTTTTTTACTATACTATTCAATCCATTAGATGAAAAGATAGTACTTAGGGCAGGGGTGTTCACAGGGGGTTTGTGGACACCCGTTGTGGAGGGGATTTTATGATGGAAATTTAAATTAAACAATATAGCATTGGACACAACTTGCCATTGCTGCTATATAAATAGCAATTTGTAGACTTCCAAGGGAATTCTAAAGGGTATGTATTATAGGGAGGGTGGAGAGAAATATCCAACTCTTACACATTGACACGTGGATTCTGGGGGGATTGAGAATTAAATGTTGGGGGGACAATATACAAGTCTTGAATATCAGTGTTAGGTCTTAGATTTTGGGGGGTATTTTGGGTAGGAGGGATTGAGCGTTAAATTGAGGAGATATCAAATTTTTGTGTATTACTATTGTCTAGAGTCTAGACTGTTGCGAAAATTCTGGTAACTCAGAATTATTTGTTTTGGAGGAGGTAACATCCACTCTTGAACACAAACAGTAAGTTTAAAATTGTCACGAAAATGTTGGTGAGAGGATTGGGTATTAAATTTAAAGGAGGAGATATGAAGGTCTTGATAAAGTGTTAAATCTTAGATTGCCAATGGATTTCTGTAGAGGGGGAGAGTACTAATATTAGCTATATTTAGGGGACTGTATTTAGCGACATGGCATCCGCACGTTTTTGGCGCCGAACGTGTGAAAAGAGAAGCTAGAAAGAGTAATATCGCGCGGTCATAAGAAAGTATTGACATCCCATTAAAATAATATTCTTAAAAGCCTGCAAAGAAATGTATGTAAAAATGTTCTTATTCGCTTTGCTCGCAATGTTGTGTTACGAAAATGCATGTTTCGTATTTTACTAAAGTTTTATACTTTAGCTGCATTACAACACATGAACTACATTCTCGATGCTGATTCATTCCATCACTTCTTAAAATATAATGCTTATAGTGTCAGTATTTTGCTTAATTTAAGGAAGGTGCATCATGTGCATGATGTACTTCTATTAGCAGTATAATTGTAGTATGGATTTCCTAAATGCTGTAATAAATGTACTAAGTGTATACTTCATAGAGTAACACCTTATACGTTACCCGATAAAACAGAAAAATAAAAATAAATTAAGTCAAGTTCCTTCGCTTTTCTCACATCTTGTCTCAAGACAATTTCACATTAACAAGTGACATTTGCACTGAAGATAGAATCCACGTAATTATTGCTATGGATTACTAAAATAATTATATTTACCCCAAAGAAGAGGGGGCTAGTTCCTTGAAGGAGGAACCGTATTACATTATCACCAATAGCTTATGAATTTGTAGCTAGGGTTCTGTATAATGTCTCGTGAAAAAAATAATTGAAACGTTCACGCGGCTGCAGCATGTTATTTGGTTTGCCCAGGATTGATTTTTATCTTAAGTTGTATAACAATTTCTGTTAAATGCTCAGATTTTGGTTTTATAAATCTCATCAAACTTATTCTAAATTCACAAACACTGTTTAAATGCATATTTATCTAATTTAACTTATTACACTTAACCAGTCAATGTGCTAGTTTTCCGTTATTTCGAAAATTGAACTATTAAAAATATATGGACAGTTTAACATGGTATTTTATTCAATAAACATCAATTAATACTTATTCATCCAAACTGTTTGGGGGTGATTATGATGAACGATTTAGGTGAGGTAATGAATGCTTCCACGGTCTTGAGATGATGTTCGATTATTAAAAGTAGGTTGCGTTCCAGTTTGGGGGATTCACGATTGTCAAGTTTGCTTTTTTTGTAGTGAGAGTGACATTCTTACAAAAATTCCAAATGATGAAATAATAGATAAATTCGCAAGGTCCAGTGTTCAGAGACAAAAGCTTATTTTAAGATCTTCAAACTAAAGTTTGTTTTAGATTCAATGCTGTCTTGTAAATAAACATTAATGTAAAAACAGCACAAACGTTCTACTTCTGATATTCTTTTTCAATGAGTAATCAAAAAACAATGCAAGAAGATATAAGGCTTGCCATTCACTTGATACTCTGCGAACTTAAGATTTCTTATGTCGTCATAAAAATGTACTGTGTAGGCTAAGCTGTGGTTTCTTTGTACAAGATATTAAGTTTTTAGTTCTTACTAGGAAAACAATTCTACATTATGTTCATATATATCTTTTAATGAATGATAGCGCAAGAAATAAATAAAAGTCAATACATGTCTTTACTTAAATTCATATAATTATAGTTACCTATTGTACTTCCAAATGAGCAGCATATTTTCTCTTAACAGAACTCGCACATTGTTATTTCATATAAATTTAAGCAGATTGAAAATGACATTGCATTTTATGACGTCAAATATGTTAGAGTTATTTTTATATCCATACCATGTAGTTTGATGTGGCAATTCATCTCTTATCCCCTGATTAATGGTAAACCTTGCTTACACTAGACGCAAAACAGATCATCGAGTCTCCACTATGCACTACATACAATAGTAATTAATGTAATAGTGACGATTTAGATAAATAAAAGGAATAACTCAGGACGGGGAGTATCAAGTGAAGTGTTCATTTAACAAAAATATTAGGAATACTCTCCTAATTAAATACTTTGTAGGGATTATGACATGAATTTGGGGCGGGGGTTGCTTCATTGGATTTTGGGGAGGGATGCGACATTGGCTTTTGAAGGGGATTGCGCCATTGGCCTTGGGGGCAACGGGCACCCCTGATTGCTTGTGATCGTCCTTTCCTTAGTTCCTCTAATATCCGTGCATCCTCATTTTCGTGATTGTCCATACTTTGCACAACAGCAAAGATTAATCAATCAATTACTCACATGACGTTTAGATATTATCAGAAAGAAGCAAGGTCATCGAAATGTCCCTGCAAACATATCTTCAGGGCAATGGCATTGATAGTAATCAAATCTGTTTTCAAAACATCAACCAAGTCCACGTCATGGCTGGACTTTATCCAATGTAACATTGAAAAAGTTGCTGACATTTGTGTTTTTCTGATAACATCTGTTATCTGAAAAAAAAATAAGCATTGACATTTGTTCCCTATTAACAAAAAACCAGTAGGTATCAGTAAACAATGTGAGTTATTTAATGGTAATATGAACCAACTTTACTTTAAGTCTGAATGCACCACATCCAGGTTTACAGGTATGACGAAAGATGTAATTGAGTCAAATGAACATTTATGTTGCATACTTATGGTTTGATTAAAACAAGTGATTCTACGTTACCTGAATTTAAAGTTCTTCTCTCTCTTGTTTCAATTATTTCAATTATAAATTGCAGTAATTATTCAAAAGCTTCAAAATAGAATGTGGGTTTGCGACATTTTGAAATCCATTTTCTTATAATGGTTCAGTTTCTGAAAACAAATGTTATGAAACTATTGAGATATTTCATTGTTGTTTCGTATCTATAGTTTCACGATAATTGCAGAAAATAATTGCCGCTGATAAGATTATAACTGTGTGATTTATACATGAAAAATCAAGTAAATGTAAGGTACATACATATGTTTGTAATTCCATGACAAATTTTGCAGATAACACTATGCTACTAAACTTCCTTCGTGGCCGGAAATACAGTTTAGAATCTGCTATAGAGAAGATATATAGATTTTACACTTACAAAGGAATGGTTCTGAATTGTGTTCGAACATGGATCCACTATCACCTGACATGAAACTTTTAATGAAAAACCAGTAAGTAAAAAAGAAGTAACCTATTTTTAAGCGAAGGTCAGTTTCTAGCATGTATTTTTGCATGTACCCCAAGCATCTCGCATGCAATAAAATTAATAACATTAGTTATTAAAACAACAGATGTGTAGTTCAATTATAATTACAACACTGTTCTACACAAATTTTGTTACCGAAACAAAAACACCCATTATTTACTAATCTGATGATCCTGAACGCGGAAATTGCATTACAAAAGTTCGATTGGCTCTGGTTTTGGCGTAAAAGAAGGGACAGAGGGGCATATTAAAGCGTCCTACCTCAACTCGATTATACTGGGCGGTCCATAATGATGGGACACATTTCAAATGCAAATTTGTAAGAATGGAAGGAGTACATTTATTAAACACTGTGTATAATACATAACCAAGATACGGGAGTTTACAATACTGTTCATCGTTTGGATATAACATCCCGTAGATGGCACCCTTGATGAGAATATTCTTGGGTACTCCAAGTCATCCTGTCCACACTGAGGCATAGCAAATCGCCCGCAAAGACATCGATCTCCCTCGGATTATTTCCTTTGAGCTCAGTAATAATTGTTTGGGGTCTGGTGGTAGCCAGTAGCGTACGCAGGATTTCATCAAGGGGGGTGTTATTTAGAAAACTTTCTGCAAATTCACATTACCATTGTTTTATTATACTTTAATTATTAATAATAATAAATAAATTAATAATTATTATAATTAATTAATTAGATTAATTACTACTAATAATTACTACTAATGCGGCTGCTATTTATGAAAGAAATAGAACAAAATTTCATTTCTTTTGTTTCTTTGTTACAAAATAATTGTCTAGTCAACGGTTGTATATGATAAGTGAGACATTTTAAGTGTGAAGAAAATCCATAAAAACAAGCAAATATATTAAATTTATTGAAATAATGAAAATATGAAACTCATTCAAGGAGCCGCGCTGGTCTAGTCTGACAACTTCTTGGGATATCCGGGTTCGATTTCCGGAATTGGTTGGAATTTATCCAGCCTTGTCTCCGCACCCAGCCTCATAGCAATGGGTACCTGAGAGCAACCCTGGGGGATGAAGGCTGCCGGAGCATGGTGCTGATCACATCACCTGCAAAATAGTTCGAGATCGAGAATCTTTGGGGCCCACCACACCACTACGTGTGCCTTCATGGCAAGGTGCTATATGCACGGGGGAATTTACATTACCTTTACCTATGGAACTCGCCCAGGATGATGATGATGATGAAGCGTGAGAATACATGTTGCGAAATTCCACTGAGTCTATGTTTTCGTTGAAAAGTAAGTTTATAGACATTCCAACACATTTATCACTTCTAGGTGATTCACAAAGCCCTTCAACATTATTTAATGATGTGGATGTAGACTCAGCATCACTTGAGAGTTCACAAGGGGATGTGAAATCAGTACCGGGAAGAACGTTTGCAATAAGGTCGGCACACTGCGACGAAGCAAGGAATTTTCACAATTCTCGCGAGAGTCACTGCGCGACTTTTTGCAAAAAAAATTTGCAAAATTGAACTTTGCGGCCACTTAGATTGTGTTTGGAATGTTGTGTTTTTCTTCATGCTGCATGGGAATAATAATTCAAATTATTATTATTATTATTATTATTATTATTATTATTATTATTATTATTATTATTATTATTATTACTGTCGCAGATCTTTGACTGTGATAAATTAGCCATGTTTAATTTTTTCTACAGCATTTTCCATAATATTTCAAAAGCTCAAGGGGGGGTTTAAACCCGGTAACCCCCCCTTGCGTACGCCACTGGGTGGTACACTATTTCGTTTAGGAAACCCTTCAGGAAGTAGTCCTGTGGGGCTAGATCCGGTGATCTGGATGGCCAATTGATACTGCCGAATCTGACACGAGATTTGTGTTAGTAACTGCTTTGCTGTTAGTAATTTTTACTGTTCAAGCGATCTATTTCAGAAAGGAAAACGTACTTTGCCCTATATTATAGAAATACTTTCTTGTCGAGGATTCATTAACCATATACTTCACGGTACCTTGCTGGATATTTTCTAGAGGGGGAGAGGGGGTTAAAGTGGAGGAAACGTTGAGTGATGTCTTTCCCCCGGTTACGAGAATTCTTATAAAGCAGCACCAGCATAATTTGCATTGGCACTTAATCTGCTGTCTTTCACAGCACCTCGCCTGTATTTTCACGTTTCAAAATTTCAATAATATTAAGTCTTTCAAGATATTTCCGGGGTGGGGTGGGGAAGTGACCCCTTCTGCGGGCTCCCTTGATATATTTATCAAATTACGTCCACATAACTTTAAAAAATTGATGATAATTATGATTAATTGTTATGTAACATGAATGATGCTTATGTTGTAAGAGCCAATGCATTGCTTATGGGTAGGGTCAGGGACTATATGTCCTATATGTATGTAATTATGTCATAAAAATTGCACAATATGTCATAAAACGTTAAATATATGTCAGAAAACGCAGAAATATTCCCAGTAAAGCCAAAAATATGCACAACAGTACTTTCGAATATCTCATTATATGGAATGTCAGCATCTTCCAGGAAAGTACATCTAAGGTGGGGGGGGCGGAATAATTGAAGTTGGAATGCCTTTAAGCGAAGAATGTAATGGGAAAATACTGAAAATATCGTGAGGTTCACTGCAATTATCCTAAGTTTAATTCACTATTATGTCAGATTTACACCTTCGTGGCAACTAAAGCATAATTGGCAGCTCTCTACAGCTCTGGTAAATTTAAGCAATCAATACAAAAACACAACTTGTTAAGGCAGATTTTGATGTTTCATTGTGCCTACATGCGGCAACAGGCCCGTACCCAGGGGAGGAGCCATGTGGGCCATGCCGCCCCCTCGAACTATGAAATATTTAAATGTGAACCTGCAAAAAGCTACGAAAATTATATCGACGATTTTTCAAATTTGTAAATATTTCGATTTTGTCATTGCATAAATGAATGGGTTTGTCGGCATGTTCCAGAATTCTTCAGTCTGCAATATTGAGTAGTTTTAGTTTTAGAACCATTGATGCAAGAAGGATACCAAACGTTCTTTTTTATTATTTGGGACAGTCCATTCATTTTAATCCCTGTCCCGACTTTTTTCGAAGCAGCTGTCATGCTAAACTGTCTGTTTTATTTTTTGGTTAACTCATATTTAGGCATGTTCTCTATAGCACTTATTATTATTATATCAATTTCATCATATCGTCACTCATTCATCCCCTTGGCAGAAAAGTGACATAAAATATCCTAATTTAATCAACCCCACAGCATTTCGGATCTACTCTTTGTTCCATATTTTCGATTTTAGCGGTCTTAACTTCATGGAAGCTAGATAATGAATACATACTGCTATGTTTCTATTCTTTGTACCTTCTTTTTACCTATTCAAGTAATAATAACAATACAGTATAAATTAAATTAAGCATTATGAATAGAGCTATACACTATCTTAACGCATTAATTTAAACATGTTATTATTATTATATTATTATTAATTTGTTATTATCATTACTATAATTTCTGATAGACTTTGTTCAGATCCCCTACATATATTTCTAAATGCATACCTGCCCCCCCCCCCCCTCAAAGAATTCTGGGTACGGGCCTGTGATTGAAGAGATTATCTCTTCAAATATCCTACCCTGGTTTCACACCACTTCCAAAACAGAATCTTATTATTTGTGGAGAACACATCGCTCTTAAATTGTGTAACATACCCCTCAGTCTCATCGAAACAGATTCCTTTACAGGAGGCAATTTATTCACTCTCACTGCTACACACACTGCCTGGCTCAAGCAACAAGTGACCTTGAAACTCCCATACTCGATTGCCGATAGAGTTGGGGCTGTAATGTACCTAATGCTAGTATTAATTTTGGCTGATTGTTGTGAGAAGGAAAAAAAAGGTAAACTGTCGAACGCCTGGAGCGATTTCAACCAAACTTGGTATGCATATGACTTACAATCTGGAAATAAATACTGTGGGAATAAGACATGCTTGGCACCCCTAGGGGTGAGGGTTGGAAGGGGAATACAATAATTAATTAACACAAAGATGAAACATTGTTATTGTAGTCTAACAATACACAGTCACAACAACACTCACTCAGTCAGTAATGTAGTCGCCTCCATTGTTAATGACCATCTGCCAACGTTGGGGAGGAGTTCGATGCCTCTCCTATAGAGGAAATCAGTTAGCCAAGTTTAAAGAGCAGCTTCATAAGGAAAGACTCCCCATGAATGTTGTTATAGAGAGAGCGAAAGAGGTGGAAATCTCTTGGCGCAAGGTCAGAGAAATAGGGAAGGTGCCGAAGAGTTTCCCAGCCGAGTTCCTCAATAACGTCTTTGGTCAATTTCTGCATGTTACCCATCGAATGAAAATGGCGCACAATTGTTGAGTTTTCACAATCCATAAGTTGTGCCAATTCCCCCGTTGTTTGACGGGGATTCTCGTGAAGATACTGATTTGCGACCTTCGTCAAAATGTGACGGTCTTCCTGAACGTGGATTATGAAATAAGTCAAATCGCATTCCTCTGAACAGAGAGCACCATTTCATTGCTGTACTTTCAGCAATGGCATTAGCCCCGTATACAGCACAAACTGTTTTCGCTGCTCCTGTTAAACTCGAAGAGCAGAATGTGCCGGAAGTGTTCAACTTTGTCCACTTGGCACTCCATCTTGTTTTGTTTGCAAAATAGACAAAATGTGTTCAGAATTAGAAAGCAGTGTGTTTTCACGAACACAAAACTACAAACTAAACAATAACAATGGAATAAGGGACAACGAACTCTTGGCAACCCATAACAATGCGCTACGAACTTACGCACCAACCCAATATAAAATATGTTATAACATAAAGTCCCGCCACCTTCTTATGGGTAACATGATGTCGTAACTTCAAATAAGGAGCGAATCTTTGAAAATGATGTGCATATTTGTGTTCAGGAGGTCATTTGCAGTAAGGAACAGATACTTTCCTATCTGTAACACAAGAAAAGTGAAAATTTGTAGATCAGTGTAATTCTTATTATTAACATAATAATAATAATAATTATTATTATTATATGTAAATGTAAAATATGGCATACAAATGGACATTTAAAAACATGATTTTATTAGGTATCTTGTTTTTAATTATGACTACTTAGATTTAAAAATAGGGGATCTGCAATAGACATAATGTTAATATAGATAAAAGTTGTAATTTGTATGTTTTGTTATCTTACTTCTCTTTCCTGTTACTTTTGGCCAATCGCGACAATGAATGATATTATATGAAAATAATGAATCGATAGTCATACAAAACACTAATTCCTAGCCGAGACTCGAACCCGGGTACGTCAGTGGTAGGTCAGAAGTCCGTCGTCACTTGTGGAACCTGGTCAAAAAGTCAGGGAAGATAAATTAAAGTTGTGTTTAACGGTCATGGCTATAATTGGACTCTGGGATATCCATATTTAGTATGGTAGAATTGCCGGAAAATATTTCACTTCTGGTGGAGTACGTGCCCTTTGGGAAGCGCATACTACATTCATTCCTGAAAATAAAACGCCGCAGACTTCAAGTTTTTAAGCCCTTGTTTGTCTGTAAGGACTTCATCAAAATGGCCGTCCTGATGAAAAATTTATTCCTGAAACCTGTTACTTCATTGCAGTTATTTATTTTTCATGGCATCTTATTATCACCTAATTTGTAGTTTACAACTGTATTACGATAATAAGATATTTAAAAGACCACCATTTCATCGCATCATATTAGATATGGCAGCCAATATGTCCGCGAAAAGTCTAAAAATAACCTGTTTGCGATCATGTTTGGGATCAAACCCTGTGTTATGGAGGTTCCAGAGGTTGACTGATTGAGTTGGAGTTCTAAGTCGACTTTATGCACATTAAGGCTAATCGGGACTGGACCTAGAGTTTAAAGTGGAATCCGAACCACTATGTGCCTCCATCGGGTATCGAACCTGGACACTTTGATTTAAAGGCGACGACGTTACCGCTGCGCCATCGTGGAGTCTCTTCACATTTGTGAGTCTCCCTTCATAAATTTCATAATATTTTCCTTCATCGTTACGATTATCCAAAAGTGGCATAAGAGTGACGTTAAATAAAGACAATCAACATCAATAATGTTTTTTCTTGTTATTATAGTTTGAAATTTTGCACTGTATTTTTTTCCAATTTTAAGTCACTGTCCTGGAATTGTGGTGAATATATGAAGTGCTCGGTGCAAGAAGGAGCAGTAGTTATTCACCCCCGTAGAGTCCGATAAATCAATTGATTGGAAAAGATCGATCAAAGATCAATTGATGACCAAGCCGTGTGGGCAAGCAAGGGTGGGTGTTTTGAGCGTTTTGATTGGTTGATGAGGGAAAAGGGGCGGGGCTAAATGATATGGGTTTCCTGTTGTGAATGAGGAGAGTGATAAGTGTTTCCGGTCTGGGGGCGTTTTCGGTTTGGAGGGTTTGATAAGTTTGGCGGGAAGTGTTTTCTGTTGTTAATGAGGACTTGATAAGGGTTTCCGGTGTTGATGAGATAGGTGGCTATTTTTGGGGGGCGTTTCCCGTTTGAGACCGTTGATGAGTCTGAGATTCATGGAAATGTGTGTAACGGTTTTCTGTCTGAATAGAACATGTCCGAACATGTTTTGGGCGTAGGTTTGGATGAATTTGCAATTTCTGGGAGTCACGTGACTGTGACGTCACAAAATGGAAGTCACGTGACCAGATTATATTATTAAATTATTATTAATTTAAATATTATTATATTATTATTATGAATTGTTTTAATTTCTGTGACGCCATTTTGTTTTTGTTACGCTATTTTGGCGTGTGACGTCATATATAAATTGGAGTACGTGTTTCCGGTGTTTGAAAACAGATGGCGTTGATGAGTCTGAAATTCTCCCGTTTTGAGACCGTTGATGAGTCTGAGATTCCTGGAAATGGGTGTAATGGTTTTCTGTCTGAATAGAACATGTCCGAACATGTTTTGGGCGTAGGTTTGGATGAATTTGCAATTTCTGGATGGTGTAACGGTTCTGTGTCAAAATGCCCGAACATGTTTTGGGCGTAGCCTTGTAGTTTGAAGTCTGTTTAACGGAAATGGTGACGTAGGAGGGAAAAGGGTATAAATAGAAAGGATGGAGGATAATAGTATCATGTGAGGATGGATGTAAGCGGTACACGTTTGTCTGATAATGGTGTGAATTTCTACGAGATCAGCTACGAAGAGTTCTGGGAACTTGTTCGGTCTTGCGGCGATCTGGACAGCGATCGAACGGCCCTGGATCGGTTGCTGAGTTATTTCCCGTTTATGTATGTAGCGATACCTGAATCTCCCTGGTGTGGATGTCACGTGGTCAACGGATCAGGAAAAAGAATTCACCGTCGCTGCGAGACTTTGAAGGAGATAGAAGAGAGGAAAAGAAGAGGTGACGAGAGAACAGGATTTCCGAGTCACGGGTGTATCTGCGAACTACGTCGCAGGAAGGAAGAGTTGGGCGAAGCTTTGAAGAAGAGAGTGAAAGAGTGGCTTTCTTTGTTGGCAGACAGAAATTCCGTGTGGTGTTCTGGCTGTGATCGTCCATTGTTACTTAACTTAGAAGGTCATCCTTGTTTCCCTGTGGTTCCTCCCGAAGGTTTCGATTTTCGCAGACGGCTGTTCCCCGACGATCCTGAGGATATTCTGGCTGAACCTTTATCGCCGATACCGAGGACCCCGTCACCTACAGTATCTGATTTTGAGAATATTCTGGCTGAACCTTCATACCCGATACCTACAGTATCATACGAGTTTTCTTTGTTCGACATATGAGAGTGTATACTTACCATACTCGTCTGATAGCAGGCGGTCCTTTTACCACCGATTATATGTCGGTGAATGCGAGATACAAGACTTACAGAAAGTGGCCAATAGGATTACGTCAGACTGCTGAAGAATTAGTCACTGCAGGTTTTTATTATTCAGGATTCGGTGATAGGGTAATATGTTTCCATTGTGGGTACGGAGTGTGTGATTGGACATCCGAAGATTGCCCGATTCTAGAACATTACCGGGCAATACCAGCCTGTAGTTACATACAGAGTGTTGCAGCGTTACACAGTGATTCGAAAAGTTGCAAATATTGCGACAGTGTGGAAACTACTGAAAAAACATCCGATAATCAGAGTGTGGATTCTGTGCTACTCTGTAAAATATGTTTTGAAAACTCTTGCAGTGTGGTAATTCTTCCGTGTCGACATTTTGTAGCCTGTGGTCTCTGTGCCTCTCAATTGGACAAGTGTGCCGTATGCCGGGGCAGCATTGAAGATACCTTAACTGTTTTCACCTGTTGAACAAAATGGATGCCTGTTTTTTGGACATTCAAGGTCTTCGCGGAGCAGGAGGAGAATTTGTGTGGAAAGAAGTAGGGATTTTAAAATTTCCTTTCGACAGCGCATTTGACTGTTTAGTGAAATCTCCATATGGTTTTCACTTGTTGAGTGAAAAGTATCGCCGGGTGAATTACTGGCTCCGTACCAACAAACACGGTATGAACTGGGGAGATGGGTGGCTACCGTATGAGAAATTAGGAGACGTTTTATATTTTATGCTTGTGAATCAGGAAGTGTACGTCAAAGGTATGGAGAAAATTAAATGGTTGGAAAAATTACTTGGAGAAAAACGTATGGGTAAAATATCTGTGCGCAACATCGAAGAACTTGAATGTCCAAAGTTGGATAGTGTGAAAAACACTGCAGGAAAATGCAGAGAACATAGTAAATGTGAGAACGTGAAAAAAAATTGTGCAGTTGAAAATGTCTGGAAGATGTACAGTTTCTATTGTAATAAGTACGAGAAATAAAAGATTTTTTGAACATTTACAAATGTTTTATTTATAATTGTAGATATAGGTTAACAATATGATTCGATCACGATGTGAAATATATTTACATATGGACATCGATAATGGTAATTTTACATAATACATAAAAGTAACAATGGTTTATTTACAATATGAAATACAATGGATAGTTTACAACAGCAAATATATAACAGATTTTATTTACAATACCAATGTGTGTCCAAGATTGTTCTCAAGATATATTTCAATCATAAGTTCGTTGTACCAAAGTACATAAAAATAGTTCAATACATCGGGTACTTCTTTTTTTTCTGAAACCATATTCTTTTTTATACAATATACAAAAGCCTCCATTTCGGGTTGTAATTTATGATAACGTTCGTTCATTAATTTTTGCAGAGGTCTGAAAAGATTACACATAAATAAATGTAGTTCAGAGGATGAGAAAATGAAAGCATCCGGTGAATGATGTTGATACATCGAGATGTAACGTTTCCCGAAAAAATTTACACCATTAACGGTGATATTTCCAGTAACCAAATAATTGAATCGTCGACCAGTGTCGACGTAATTCAGTAAGTCAGATTTTAAAGCACACAGTTCTCTGATCTGTTTAGAATCGATGCGTACGGCTGATCTCCCCTGTTGCGAAAACTCCCACACTAAATTGAAAGGGGATAAAGTAAAAAAAGTAAAGTGTTCCCCTGTGCATAGCACCACGCCATGGAGGCGTATAGGGGGTGTGGGGGTAACGCCCCACACTTTCTTGATCCGGTCGTGAGTGGGGGTGATGTGATCAGCATAACGCCCCTGACCGCCTTTACCCCCCAGGGTTTCCCCCAGGTACCCATGTTATTCGACGCTGGGTGGGCGCCGGGGCCGCTTTCACCGTTAGAAAAGTTCCCGGATTTGAACCGGCCGGGGATCGAACCCGGGACCTTGAGCATGGTAGTCAGACGCGTTACCGACTGAGCCACCGCGGCCACTAAATTGAAAGGGGATTCCTTTTCGAATCCTATGGCTACGTACTTGTTTTTTTCCTTGTTCAGAAAATATGTGTTTGCAAGATAGAGATCTAAACATGCATCTACGTCATGTAGTTTAGGACACTCGATTTTGTCTGTGGAAAAACCAATTTCCCTACGTCTCTTTATGAATTCACAGTCCGTAGTCACATCCATTCCTTCGTCAGCCGCCTCGTTCTTGATAGTAACGGTTTCTAATTTAATGGGTTGCACACGTTTTCGAGATTTACGTTTGGAAACATCATCCTGATTGGTCATGCGTGTCACAAGTTTGTTGTGTTTCTCCATTATAGAAACAGCAGAAGGTTCCATGATGTGTTCACTAGAACTATCTCGATGGCACTGAGAGAAAGATACGCAGCACACATTTTAAATAGATTTCTTCATGACACGAGCCTGGATCGTGTGGATAGAACAACACGCTTGTTCCCCTCTGGGACACTTGGAATGTGGTAGACATTTGAAGATCTGACGAAAACGGTGTAGGATATATCCATCTTTACTGATACCTGGTGGAAATGTCTGGATGAAATCCTTGGTTGTAACGTGACGTGCTTTGTAATAAGCATACACGCAACAGTAATGACCGCATGTTGTGGCCAATATCCCCTGTAAGGGAATACTGTTGTAAGTCCAGACCGAGGAATGACTGTTCAGGAAAGTTACGAATTCTTGATAGAAAGGATGAAATCCGTATGAATCGAAATACTCGGCCACATTGTTTTTGTCGAAATAGAAGGCCACCCAGTGTGTACCCCGGGAGTCGGACTTGTCAGTGTTTGCAATGACCAAGGCCGGCTTAGGAAACGTCCGAGGTAAAAGATCTCTCGGGTAAACACCGTAAAAAATGTTTCTGGTGGAACAGTTTCGAGATAGAATCTGTCTGATCTGCGACGTGTTCATGCTGCTTATGTTTTCAATAATGTATAATAATGTGTCTGTCTTTGGTCATTTCTATGCTTCCTGGGCTGTTGTCAAATAGTTCGGGAAACAATTGTATGTTCACAGGTTTTGAAGTTGTCACTTTCGAAGAAACACTACTATGCTTAATAGTACGGGTTATCACTTTGGTGGGTTTTTCCATCACAAGCAGTATAATGTTTACATAAGAGCTATTTCGGTAACACTGGGAGTCAGAAACACAGGCACACATATTTATGGAAAATTCGGTCTCACTGATGGAGGATGACACTTCTATCTTTAGGTATATCTACTGCAGATTCAAATTCAGCATACAAAAGGCATGTTATATTTTCCGACAGCTGAGGAGAAAACTGCATCTCGGCTCCGATGATGCCTTGTTCCTGGAGACTGGTGTGCGTGTCGTTTCCTGAAGAGTCTGGCGTTATGTCGTAAATCAGGAAAAAGAATCCGTTCTCGAACATTTTCCGTGTGATCTGGTGTCCGTAATTGGCGTGGTGAATGCCTGTACCGGAAAATAGAGTTTGATAGGCACGTGTTATCAATCCGCTGTTTCCTCCTGTGGTGATTTGTAAAGGTTCGGAAGGTACGAGTTCTCCATTTTTCACAAGATGGAAAGAAGATAGGTTAAAACTTCTAAAGTCGAACGGATTTTTCTTACTGTCTCCGAGAAAGCTGGCGGTGGATACCATAGCAAAAAGAACAACATTCGGAAAAGGACCTTGAAAAGCATTATCGATCGAAATCTGCTGCGTTTAGGCGACGTAAGAATAAGCTTTGATGACACTTCTGGTGAACGGATAATGAGCAGGAGCGTAAGTGAGTGCTCTGTCTATGGCCAAACTGGTGGTAGGAGTAGGAATGATGTGATTTATTTCGAGAACAGCCTTTAACATTTTTATTCTTACTGTAGGTGATGTCTGGTCTCCCCAGATGTAAAAAGCGTCACGTGATCTAGCTAGATCGATGCGTACTTCAACACCGTTGATCAGGTATTTAGACTGGTGGAAGAAATCTATGTGAAGTTTTCCCATAAGGTCGACCACGGCTGTCACTTCCGTAGGATTACCGATCGTCGGAACATACTGGAAAAATTTTTTTCTTGTGGTGAAACCTGTGTTGTCGGCAGTGATTTGATCTTGATGTTCAGGTGTGTCCAAATACCACAGGGCATTCGTGAGATGCGTGTTTGCGGCATCGCTTCCGTAATTGATAGCTGCTTCGAAGATCGCTTTATATGCGTAATTGTTATCGGCGGTTGTTACAGCAATGCCGTTGAGAGTCACTGTACATTGGGAAAAGAGTGAATGGAGAAGATAATTCACGACCCCGCAGTTTTTTGTGAGGGCATTTTCTGTTTCGGAAGCACTCATGGGACTTCCATCCTGTTTAACCATTTGCGTTTGCAGACGGAGATAGGCAGATGAAAGATCGAGAAAATCAGTTCCTGCCGCCGGTATGACAAACTGAATTATATTCTGATTATCGATGGAAGCGATAGGTTTGTAGGTGGCTGTGTACGTTTTTTCCACATTTTGCTGAATAGGTTTTTTCCGGAAGAGGTCGAACTGCGAGATCATGCACATGTTATCCTCCATCATTATCCAAAAATATCTTTCCCTGAGACCTTCTGTTTGATTTTTCTTTTACGTGTTCTCCTAGATTTTGCGGATGTTTTCCTTCGTTTTTTGGATGCTCGTTTTTTACGGATCGTAGATGTTCTAATACGGGTGGCTGAACGTTTTAACATCAACTGAGCAATTCTTGTTGCAGGTTTGGTTCTTATACCAGAACCTACCAGAGAGTCGATTTTCCGTTGTGCTTTACTTTGAAGATTTTGACCTGCTTCACGTACCCGTTGACGAACAATAGTTTTCGGAGTTTGTTGGGTTGTTGCAATGTCGGTGATAATGTTAGCTCCTGTTTTTAAAGCTTCTCTTCCGATCGTTTTTGCACCGCTCCAGAGTAGAGGTTTCACCATTCTAAACAGTCCTGCGAAAAGTGACCCCAATCCTCTCCCTTTTTGATTTCTAGTTGAACGGTAGATGGGCCCAATTCCTCCACGGATTTGGTTACTATAATATTCGTTCTGCGAATTCATGATGATTCATTCGCTTTTCGACAAAGACTGAGAGAAATAGCTGTCTACTGTTTTTTAAAAGGACTTTGCTTTTCTACGAAAATGTAAAACAGCGATTGTGGGTACGGACCCAGTTCTCAAAGGTAAGAAATTTCCTTTTCTATCGTACAACGCAATTTCTATTGTTTCGAAAGAGGCTTTATCCAGAGGAACGTAATGAATCGGGTCGAATGTTTGATGGGCTACGGGTACTGTGCAAGACGTATTTGTGTCCGAACACTGTTTTCGGGTAAGACGCAAGAGACGTACCATTTCTCCCCCGACCAATTGTTGTTTCACCAGATCAGAGTAAATAAATATGTATGGGTTTTTATCCACAACACTATTGGATATTGCGTGCGTAGAATAAATAGATTTCAATATGTCATATCGAAATTTAGCATAGTCATCAGTTTCGTCTATGGGTGTAACGGTATTTGTTGGAGCATCGTCAGGTTCAGGCTTCGGAACCCCTATCACGGATAGATGTTTGTACACGGCCTGCTTGAAGAAAAACCTGAGATGAGTAGGAACAGCTACATTAGCAGGGTCTGTTTTCAGGAAATAAATCAGATCCTCTATCGTATATGTTGTTGCAGGAAAATAAAATGGTTGTTCGTTAATATAGAGTGTGTTATCCGTACAGGTAGTAGATCCAAATGTTCCCCATTGCGGTTCCGTCAAAAAATGCCAGAATTTCTCGAGAACGGATCTCCTTATTTCCAGGTCGTCGGGGAGAGATTCGATGATGGTAGAGACTAGGTCCTCAGCACTTGCATATGTCCGAACAGGAAGAGTTAACATTCCAGAATCAGTTTCCAAAACATTGTCGTATAGAGTTGAATAATGTAGTTCTGCCAATCCGACTTCCCACAATTCTGGAGACAGATCGATTCGTTTAGCAAGTTTTACGGTGAAATGGGTGAGTGTGTTGTCTGGAAAATATTCCTCCGATGCAGATGATAGAAGGTAAACGTAGAAATTATCATCCATTCTCGCCGAACACAGAAGACTCACTGGATCGCAGTACCGTTATATTTTGATATAAATATGTTTTGGAAATTATTTTCCCGATAACTGTTTTACGGAAGATGCCTTGATCCATGAATCGAAACTAGGCGGATATCCGAGCCAACGAACCAGGTATTCCAAATGTTTTCCTTTTCCCCGGGTGTTCAAAATTTTATCAATTTTATACTCTTCGTCAGGATCCGAATAAACTTTCTGCAGTTCATGTTTGTAAAATGTACCTTTTACTGGTTCTTCATTTAAGTCGTCTAATATGTATACAGGTACAGGTGTTCGCTGAACAAGGGCATGGATTTTGAAAAGTTCTCGTGACCACGTTTGTTCGTATCCTTTCTCAAAATGTCCTTTGACGACAGAAATTCGTACAATATCACCTACATTAAGATCTGAAGACGGTTGTGAAACATGTTTGTCAGGTTTGTTGAGACGTTTCCACACAATGTAAACGTTTGTTTCGTTGACATCTCGAGGGGCCATTCCTATGGAACTGTGGATTGCTGTATTGTAACCTTCGAGAAGTTGCGGTAAAATATCTACATAACGTCTTGTCTGTTTTGAGGTGAAATATTTCCACATCCGTTCTTTTAATGTTCTGTTGAAACGTTCCACTACACTCGCTTTCACAGGATAATTTGTTGCTGTCGAGAACCGTACATGTTCATTTTTTAAAAATTTCTGGAATGTAGAATTTGTAAATTCCGTTCCTTGGTCGGTCTGTAGTGTAACAGGTTTCCGTCTGTTTTCTTCGAAAATAGTTTTGAAAGCTTCGGTTACCGAACTGCTTGTTTTATTTTTTAGCGGTAATGCAAAGGCATATTTTGAAAATACGTCGATCACTGTCAGAAGATATTTGTATCCGTCGTTATGTTTTTGTATCGATGTCATGTCGTTGAGATCAGCTTCCCAAAGCATGTCTATGTTCCATACATTGTAATGATTTCGAGGAAACCTTTTTCTCGCAGGTTTGTGGAGAGTGTAGGTTTCCTGATGCATCAACCATTTTTTCACCGTATCGCGGGATATATTTTTATCCCGTACCGCTTTCCACAGACGATCTACAGATGAGAATGAAGCATGGTGTCGGGGATCATAATATATTTTGGTGAGAATTTTATCGTGTTTCAACTTAGAGACTCCCATGACCGATCTCTCTGTCTACGGCTTTTTCTCAGAGGAACCAGTTTGTAAGCGTCAGGTGTTCTCAGAAAAGGTGTAGTTTTCCTGGAAACACGGACGGTCACTTTCTTCTTCTTCTTCTTCTGTCGATGAGACGGTCCAGGGCTTTCCGTTGGCGACGATGAGAAGTTCAATGTTTTCGGATCCGGAAGTGTTTTTTCCTGACGTTCGTCTATCAAATGTTGTGCCGTGGATTGGTACTCATCGATGATATTCTGTAACTGATGACGTGTATTACGGGGTAATGTCTCTGCCAGATTCTGAGGAAAATACGTCGATTCTGGTGAAATAGTAGAAGAACCGTCGTTATCTTGAACAATAGGAATCTGTAATGGTTCTTTGGATTTTCGACTCAACCATAAATACTCGTCCAGTTCCTTTCTGTAAAGACGCCATTTTTGATCGTCTGATATATTTTTCATTTTTAGAATATCATTCATCTTCTTATCTAGAACGGATAATTTTTGAGTCACAGACAATTCGGAACCACGAATACGTGCTAACTGTTCCGGTGAAAGGACGATCATTTTTTTGTAAGAAGATGTCATTTCTCAATGAGGAATGAGAGTACCGAGAAGACCCGATAACAAGGAGCCTAGAAGTAAAGGTAGAAATCCTCCTTTCTGAACAAGAAGCTTTCTGCGTTTCTCGATGTTCACTTTCGGTTTCACTAGATTGCGTATGACCGACTTGTAAGGTGTCAGACGACGTTTTGCGGACGGTTTAATTTTCACGTTTCCTTTTAAAACGTTCAGGCAGCATTCGCTGATGAAACGTATCGTTTTTTTCGGAGCACTTTTCAATAATGATTTACGGATTTTGGGCGGCGAATTTTTCAACACGTGCAAGAAAGGTGAATGTTTCTTGAAAGAAGTGGAATGTCTATTCCTGTTAGAACGTGAGTTGGTACGTGTCTTCCTCGTTTTCCTCATCTCGATGTTTTAAACATTCCTGAGGAAGATATACAGTTGAGTAATTCTGGTTGAAAACGTCTGTTTGATAACGTAAAGGATCCGGTGTTGACTGTGAGAGATCAATATACAAATAACTGTAAGGTTGCGTGGTAGCATCTATATATACTTTTTCGAGTTCCTTCATGCGATGAGGATGAAGTTGTCTTGCAAAAACAGTGAATTGGTTCATATCTCGAGGATTTTTAAAAATAACAAAGTGCTTCACGTTCAACGAAATATCCCTGCAATTTTTTCCTTGGTGGAAAAGATTCTGTGTTATGAACACCACCGAAATGTTTTTGTGATGGCTGCCTTTTGTGAAAAGGTCGGCGACTTTTTCCCTTGTGCAACCATCATAAGATCATCCAGGATTATGAGTGTAGGAGTTTTTCCGTTCCACGACTGCCAATCGACGATACCTTTATGATATTGCACATCTCGAAGACTTTGTGGAATACTGTTCTCCTGATCGTAACACCATATGATTTTCTTGACGGATCCTTCTACAAGATGAACGATGGAATCGACCATGTTTGTCACAAAAGTAGTTTTTCCGCTTCCTGATGCTCCGCAAACCATCATGGTGAAAGGATGAGAAAGTTTAGGAATCATGCTGAAGAAACGTCTTACAGATTCTGAAGAAAAATGAAGGTCTGGCAGTCTGCGAACACGTTTTATATCAGCCCCGAAGGGTTCGAACTCTGGACCGTTACAGACATATTTTAGTCTGCACAGTATCCGAAAGGAAACGATAAATGTTCATGGTCGAATTGTCGTTTCAACAATACTGGCTGAAACAGCTTTTTTTCATTTGTACTGATGACTTGGAACTGTTTTGTTCTTCTGATTCTGAAAATATTTTCGACCATAACTTCAGGTTTCTCATTGTTTATCATGTCGCACATGGTATCGAAATTGATCAATTCTGATGTGGAGGTATTCAATGTAATCCCTTTCACTTTACAAATATACTGTGCTTCGGAGAACGGTTTTGTTATTTTCATGCTGTAACTTTTCGGTCCCGTTGAAACAAACTGTTCACAAACCGCATCGGTGCCGAAATCTGCCAATTCATCGGTGAGTTCTCCTAGTGCGTCACCTGTCTGGGGATGGTATTCCATTTCAGGACTATCTATGTAAATTACTGAATCGGTATCACAATAACATACCCTGTCACCCAATTTTTCTAGAAGTTCATAAAGTTTCAGACGAGCATGACATGTTGTGAAGGCAGCGATAGGAACGTTTACTTTTCTGTTCTGACTGACAGCCTCTTCAACATATTTCCAGTTCACTAAAACGGTGTCCTGATTGATGAATACGACTCCTCCGATTACGATATTTGGGTCAGTCATTTTATCGAGGAAATCCTTCGATTCCTTGATGATGGTTGTCTGGGAAACATTGTCCCGTTGGCAGAACTTGCCCCATAAAGAATTGAGGCAGAGTTTAGCCAGAGTACGTTTCCCGGGATTGACTTCGATACTGTTTTCTTCCAACAGAATACCCTCCTTATCGAAATATTCCTGTATGTATTTCTGCTTATCCTCGTCGTTCTGACACCATGAAGGCCACCCGCTCGCTTCCTGTTTTATTTTCAAGAAGGTGTTGACATAACCAGAAAAAAGTCCTCCAGTCTTTGTGACAGGGTCGTACATCGATGTTTCATACTTCCACACTTCCGACACGGACAGCATTTTGTAGCCTAAACTGCAAGCTTTACGCACCTCGGCTATGACCCAAGTTCCTGAAAGTATACGCTGATCATCGGAATGGCTGCATGTACCTTCACATTTTAATCTAAAAGCACATTCCTTGCACAATACAAACATCAGTTTTCCGTGCATTTTTGTAGGTAAAACAGGATGTAAAAGGGTTTTCGGTAGCAGAATAGTACATTTGATGAGTCCCTCCATGTTCAAAACCTCATTTACCGGAGGAATAGAATTTCCTAGAAATATTGTAGGATGTCCGACAGGATAGGCACAGTATTTGTTAACATAAGGGTACAAACTTGTAAAATCGTTGTACTGCAATTTCTCGTTTTTCTTGATCTTGTAATAAGTCCTGACTGTTTCAACTCTTCCTCCATATAAGGCGTCTCGTGGATTCAAAGGAATGCAGCAAACAATAGGATGTGTCGATAGATATCTATTCAGTTCAGGATCTGCTTTCAATATTTTGTTGAAATCGCATTCCCACATAGTGACGACATGGTATCCTTCAGAACGTAAAGCCGCAAGTTTACGACATGTTGTCTCGTATCTGAAGGCTGCAGTGTTCAACATGTCACTGTGTTTCTGACTGTTACTATCCTGATCGGTTTCATCGTCATCTTTCGGATACATATCCCTGTTAACAGATATGCAACGTTGACAACCATGCCAGTAACAGCCCAGGGCCTCATACACTGTTTTCGTCTCCTCGTGATAACCGTCCACTCTGTAACGTCCTCCTATGACATATTTTTCACGAGTACGTCCGCCGTGAAGAAGTATTACATCATTCTGTTCTTCAACGTAGGTTAGCCATTTCAATGCAAACTTCGACATCTGATCTGCATGATGGTAACCTCCTTTAGGAATTATTCCTATAGTGCTAGCAGGCATAAATTTCTGTCTGTAAATTAGTGAACAGGCTGATGCTATTGTGAGGCAATCCTTGAAAATGTCTATTTTGCATATGTCTAGGAAATTCTGTCTCAGCTTCAGACATCCTTGTCTCAACAGGGTAACATCCTTGATGCAGTATTGGAGAAGTTGGTTTCTGTTGTTGAAAGGTACGTTTCGCATGCATTCGACGTCATACCAAGACATGAAACGGTGTTGATCTTCAACTGTTTTCATGTATTCATAACCGTATGCAGAAGGAGGAGGCATCGGTCCAATGTAATTTCTGTTCTTGTAGGTGTTCCACAAATGCGGATAATATCCTTTCTGAACAGGCAAACCGAAAAGTTTCGAAAAGCCTGCAAGATTTGTCTGAACGTAGTTGAGACTGTCCACAAAATGAAGATTTTGGTATGTCATGCTGATGATTTTGGTACCATCTAAGATGACACGAGGTTTCATTTCTCTCTCCAACATTCTCCGTAATAAAAATGTACAATCGTAACCTCGTGCATTATGTGCACAGATGATTATGTCGGAAAACTTATGCTGCAATTCCAAATAGGACAGAAATGTGTCTACAGGGTCATCCCAGAATATAAACTCTCTTGTTCCACAAACAGAACACGGAACTGTTAAATCCTCTTTTTTGTAACATGCGTGACAGGCCGTCTGCACCACGATAAGATTCGGAACGTGAAGAAAAGTTTTTTCTTTCTCAAAATAAGGAATGTCAGTGTAGCATTCAAAGTCGTAAAACACAAATAGAAATTTTGAGTTCTGTTTAGGTTTCGGTATAGACATGTAACAGAAATGATTTACAGGTTTCACACAATTACATACCGTACAATATTTCATGTTGCATCTATGTACTTTCTCAAATCTATTGTTCGTGAGAATAATTCTGAAACATCGGGGACACTGTTGGATTTCGCTGCAGACAGTACCGTTTCGGAACGGTGTAGAAACATGATTTGTGAAGCAGTTCTCATTTTTGAAAATTCTGTTACATGTTTGACATATTCTACGAACACCCTGTTCAGGCACACACGGTGGAGTTGAACGGCACATAGAACATAACTGTTTACACAGATGGTTATGAGCTTTCTGAAATATGAGTTCGTTACACCCGCGACATTCTTGTTTTGCCGCAAATGCTCCAACACGGTTCACTATCACATCATAATGCTGTCTCAGGTTATCGTAGAGAAGATATATAAATTTGGAAGCGTTTTCAACCTGTCCTTCAAACAAAACATCTTTAACGTCACGAAGATTGTTGTATACAATAATTTTATATTCTGGGAGAACTTGCTGAAATTTTCTCAGTTCGGGAATTCCACTTCCGGCACACGTATTGTCTGTCAGATCTACATCTGCTTTTCGCATAATTTCGAAAACAGGTTTGAGAAGATTTCTGTTTTTTCTGTATTGAGTATAGGAAGGATCGTTATCAGCATAGGCTTTCCCTATGACTAACGCTTCAGCTAAACAGAGTGGTTTTTTTCTATTTGGCACACCGACGATACTTCTTTTTTGAGTGCTTAACATGTAATTAGGTAAACAATATGTTCGATTACCCCCACCTCCAACAGGTATATTGACATGGTCTGCTCGTAAAATTAAACGATCTGTAGCAGTGAAGGTTTTCGCACTTTGTAGTATTTTGTACATAATGTTCCACACCATATCACTATGCAACTGATCACATCTATGCCACCCGATGTAAATATCTTTCACAGTTGGGTCAGATATGTTAGACAAAGTTAAACCTATTTTGTCTTCATCCTTGGTGTCTTTTTTAACGTAGGTGAGAAGATTTTCAACACCTTCGCGAATCCAAGTGTGAGGATCGACATTTTCTGGTGGCTGTGAGAAACTGAATTCAACACGTCGTCCCTTGGAACGGAATTTAGGATATTCACGTTCTTGAATGTTATGTAATGTTATATTCCCTATCTGTTCACGAGACACTGAAGCACGTTTCCTTTTCTTACCTTTCCCATTTGATGGCTGTTCTGCTGGGGGGTCCGGTCTCCATGACGGTCCTGGCAAAGGCTCCGGGTGTGATCTGGATGCAGCGTTTGTAGAAGTTCCTGTGTCGGATGCCTGCGCCTCCCTGGTGACTCGGGATACAGAATCAGGTGTCGACGGGGGGCCTGGGGACTCTTCGGGAATATCTGTCCATCCTCCTCCTGAAAGATCGGGTGCGGATGTTGTCACTGTCCGTAGTAAGTGGTCATACTCCTCGACCAAAGAGATACTTTCTCCCGCGATGATTTTCTGCGCAATAATCGCCAACACTTCCCGCAATTGTGCAGATGTTGTGTAATATCCGTCACGATATAGCACTAACAGATCGTCAGCGGATAACTGTACGTCCATGATCGTACAAGGATTATTTCACGAAGACTGTTTTGTGGAGAGAACGCCGTTCTTTATATACGCAAACATGACGCAACAGTTATCTCCGATCCTAACGGTTCTACTGACCCTATGTAATTATCCTGGAAATGGTTAACCGTCTTCACCACATGTTTTCCTCGTAGATATCGCTATGTAACGGTTTTCATGTTTATCTGTAAACACAGGATGTAGATAAATTCTTAACGAAGGAACGTCCGAAATGTTTATCTATCGACAAAGGAAGAAGGACGTAGATAAGGTTTATCTATCGATAAAGGAAGAAGGACGTAGATAAGAAAATAGCTCGGCTCCTAATTGAACTAGACCGGAAGTGATGACAAATTAGTAATCTGCACGTCGAGACCTTTCATTAGAGTGTTCGGAAGGGGGGTCTACGATTGAAAATAAAGAAACTAGGAAACCGCTGGTCCTAGAACAATGAAACCTGGTTCACCGGAAAGAGGACTTCACTCCGAGTCCGACAAGCTATCAATCATCCTCCTAGCTCAATTAGGAGCCGAGTTACAGCGATTTTAAGTTTTCGCAAAAAAAAAAAAAAAAAAAAAAAAAAAAAAAAAAAAAAAAAACGGAATTTTTCAAAAGGCTCTAGCTCCTCCCCTAATCGACGTAGAGCGAATCTGATTATATATTCGTAATCTGCACGTCGAGACCTTTCATTAGAGTGGTCGGAAGGGGGGTCTACGATTGAAAATAAAGAAACTAGGAAACCGCTGGTCCTAGAACAATGAAACCTGGTTCACCGGAAAGAGGACTTCACTCCGAGTCCGACAAGCTATCAACCATCCTCCTAGCTCAATTAGGAGCCGAGTTACAGCGATTTTAATTTTTCGCAAAAAAAAAAAAAAAAAAAAAAAAAAAAAAAAAAACGGAATTTTTCAAAATGCTCTAGCTCCTCCCCTAATCGACGTATAGCGAATCTGATTATATATTCGTAATCTGCACGTCGAGACCTTTCATTAGAGTGGTCGGAAGGGGGGTCTACGATTGAAAATAAAGAAACTAGGAAACCGCTGGTCCTAGAACAATGAAACCTGGTTCACCGGAAAGAGGACTTCACTCCGAGTCCGACAAGCTATCAACCATCCTCCTAGCTCAATTAGGAGCCGAGATATTCAAATTTGAAATATCGTACTCAACATGGGTTCATAACTACTCGACTCAACGGGGGTGCATAACTACTTATATAAATGCAAAAAATTTAAACAGTCGTCCTGCCGGTCCTAATTGAGCTAGACCGGAAGTGATTGCGTATTCGGAATCTGCACAGCAAGACCTTTCATCTGAATGTAACATCAAAAATCTCCGACCGGAAATAAAATTTAAACAGTCGTCCTGCCGGTCCTAATTCACCTAGACCGGAAGTGATTGCATATTCGGAATCTGCACGGCAAGACCTTTTATTTGATTGTAACATCAAAAATCTCCGACCGTAAATAAAGAAAATAGAAAACTGGCGGAGGATGAAACCTGGTTCATCTGAAAGAGCATGTTTTTCTGAGTATAATAGCGTTTGAATTATCCCTCTACCTCAATTAGAAGCCGAGATATTCGAATTTGAAATTTTCAAGGTCAAGGCCAGGTCAAAGGTCAAGGTCAATCTCAAGGTCAAGGTCAAAGGTTAAGGCCAAGGTTAAAGATCGAGGTCAAGTTCAAAAATTATATATATCATATATTATATATACATATGTTATACTTATATATATATTCCCTGTGAAAGCTTATAGAAGTTCGGATCCCACTTTCAAACTGTAGGTCCGATCCCGATTAGCCTTACTGTGCATTTCCCTGTGAAAGCTTATAGAAATTCGGGTCCCACTTTAAAACTGTAGGTCCGATCCCGATTAGCTTTACTGTGCATAAAGTGGACTTATACCACCAAACCCTTTATAAAACATATATAACCAATATTATAAAATACATCTTTATTATGGGAGACACCTGCCTCAACTAATAACATCCATATTTGTAGACTTTTCCTGCCGATCGGTTCATAACATTACATCGGGAAACAGAAAAAACGAACTTTATATTAGAACAGTTTATCTCAACACTTCTCGACAGGGCTGTCAGAGAGCTGTATATTTAATTAGACCCTTATTATTTTTCTATCAGAGTCTGCCAAGCAATTAACCACATGCAGCAATTAGATATCTCGCAACTGTTGACACCAACTTGATATGATACTGCGATCCAAATTTCCCGGATATGCCAATTAGCCAGCAGTGAGTTCATCTCGCAAGTGTTGACACCAATTTGATATGATACTGCTATCAGAGTTTACCGGATATACCAATTAACCAGATTCAGCAATCAACTTACTATCTTGAAAGGCGATATGATACTGGAATCTGTGTTTGCGGCAGCTGCATATGTTTCTCTACGATCATTTCACACTTTGAAATTGTTAACGAAGAATCAGAATGGAGAACGGGGACGATGTAAGTACCTTATATTAATTTCATTTTGTCAAATAATAAGTTCATATTTACACATTTATTGGTGTCGATCATCAGTTTACAACATATATACACAGAAATTCTTACACGTAATGAACCTCTACAGGGAAGTAATTATATAATATCGGTGTTGCAACAAATCACGTTCAATGCTAATATTCTTTTGAAACTCATTTTCTCCCCAAACCAAAAATCATCTTCAGGAAAATGTTGAATTATTATGCTTTTCAGAGCCTGAAAAGCGTTTTAATTCTTACATTTTGACTACAGGACGAAAACTGTCGAATTTCCCAGAATGACTCATCAATGCCATCTCTCCTCAAACACCGGATACACGTACCCATTTCCCAGAATTTCAGACTCAACAACGCCATCTGTTTTCAAACACCGGAAACACGTACTCCAATTTATATATGACGTCACACGCCAAAATAACGTAACAAAAACAAAATGGCGTCACAGAAATTAAAACATTTCATAATAATAATAATAATCCGAGAATTTCAGACTCATCAACGCCATCTGTTTTCAAACACCGGAAACACGTACTCCAATTTATATATAACATCACACACCAAAATAACATAACAAAAACAAAATGGCGTCCCAGAAATTAAAACAATTCATAATAATAATAATAATATTAATCCGAGAATTTCAGACTCATCAACGCCATCTGTTTTCGAACACCGGAAACACGTACTCCAATTTATATATGACGTCACACGCCAAAATAACATAAAAAACAAAATGGCGTCACAAATTAAAACAATTCATAATAATAATACTAATATTTAAATTAATAATAATTTATTAATATAATCTGGTCACGTGACTTCCATTTTGTGACGTCACAGTCACGTGACTCCCAGAAATTGCAAATTCATCCAAACCTACGCCCAAAACATGTTCGGACATGTTCTATTCAGACAGAAAACCGTTACACACATTTCCAGGAATCTCAGACTCATCAACGGTCTCAAACGGGAAACGCCCCCAAAAAATAGCCACCTATCTCATCAACACCGGAAACCCTTATCAAGTCCTCATTAACAACAGAAAACACTTCCCGCCAAACTTATCAAACCCTCCAAACCGAAAACGCCCCCAGACCGGAAACACTTATCACTCTCCTCATTCACAACAGGAAACCCATATCATTTAGCCCCGCCCCTTTTCCCTCATCAACCAATCAAAACGCTCAAAACACCCACCCTTGCTTGCCCACACGGCTTGGTCATCAATTGATCTTTGATCGATCTTTTCCAATCAATTGATTTATCGGACTCTACGGGGGTGAATAACTACTGGAGCTAACCCTCAAAAAGTTGTTTTCGAGATATTAGCATTTGAAAGTTTGAAAAATCCATAAATCTGAATTTAGTTTGTATTGTCGTATGGTTGATTTCAAAAGCATGTCTGAAGTTCCCAGTTTACATGGACACATTCAAATGTGGTACAAATATTGCAAAGATGATTAAATTAGGTTTTTTCAGTTCATTGTGTCCTATTGTTGGTTAGATCCTTATTGCATCATAATCTTCGGTGTCAGTTCTGTGGAATAGCAACAAACAGGAATGCATGACCATTATATTGTGAACAAAAAAATTTACATAAGAATGAAAAATCAAAGTTAAATTTTGTAGGGAGAAAAAATGACATACAAGTTTAATTCATATGCAGTGTCAGCCGAAATATTCTCAGCACTGACACCAAATAGTGGCATATGAATGCAGGTCGCACAAACTATTCTGAATTCAACTGATCCAGGCCCTCCTAGTGTATCAGTCATCAAGTCCATCCAGAATTTCTGCACTCTTCTCGGCAGCTACTTACGTCGGAACAAGGCTGAGATAAAAATTATGGTATATTGGAGGGATCCATTCCAACAGGGACATTATGTCTGAATATTTCCAGACATCTATGGGAATCTGTTCCTTGTACTTGCATGGCAAATCACTTAGGGGTACCTCTGGCAGTGGACAGCCTCTTTTCTTTAGGGTGCACCTAGCCCATACTGGCGCTTCTTTCTGGTATGAATAACTCTCATGCAGAATATGGCGAGTAGCGGATTCAATCATGAACACCGCAGCCTCTTTAAACTTGAGGGGCTCCTTACCATCTGTGGTGGTTTTCTTGGTAATTGATGCCACAAGTGGTGTGAGATCCTTGAAGTCGGTTTGCTGCATGCGTGTTACATGAAATTTCTTCTTTCCGTTTGCACTGCTGATCCCATCTGCCCATTCATCTGTTGAATATTGTATATTATAGGAAAATGTGAATGACCACCTGGAAGAGTGTCCCTTTGTGTAGGAACGTTTCGTATTCTGAATTATAATATTTTGCATGAGGTATGTGTTCTGTGTTGCATAATCAGCCAAGTCCTAGAATGTGTGAATAAAGAACTCTGCATCCCCCTTAATTTTGTTCCAGCATTTCTTTGGACAAGAACATGGCTCACCTATCTTCCTGGCTGGAACAACATCTTTTGTGTGCCCGGATGTGTACTGCTCCCCTTTATTTCTTCTTCTCTTACGTTTCACTCTCTCCCAGTTATCTTGGTCGCAGCGTCTCTTTCTGGCTGGAGAATGTTTCACAGGAGATCGCTCTGCCTTCCTTGTGATGTGAAGGTCATTCTGAAATGAATCAGAGTAACAAATTTATTTGAAAATGTAAGCTAGCACTAAGCAATAACAGTCCAATCCACTCGACAAACAGAAATTTCCGAAACACATCATTTTTGCAAATGAAAAAACAATTCTCATTATTTATCTTTACATTATTTCTACAATACCTTTCCTGTTGATTGACTGATTGATTTGTTGTTTTAAGTCTATTTTATGCACAGTAAGGCTAATCGGGACTGGACCTACAGTTTAAAGTGGAATCCGAACAACTATGTGCCTCCACCGGGAATTGCACCCGGGACTCCTTGATTACAAGGCGACGACGCTACCACTGCGCCATCCGGGAGGCCACCTTTCCTATTCTATACGATTTATCGCAATGTCCTTGATGGTACGTTGTCAGAATTTGTCATTATTAGGGAACCATGTACGTGTGTCATGTCGATTTCTTCGTGATTAATCATTTCAGCAATATGGTGCTAACCTACATTCATTATGTTAGCAGCAGTTGTAATCAGAATAAGTTCATGATTTTACTGTACCAACTTGCAAGAGGCCTGACGAATGCATAGAGAGCTGATTTGCGCATTAACATGCACATCACGACGCACACTTACCAACCGTTTTCGCTGTGCCCAAGTCTGAGACAATAAGATGTTAACCAACATTTTCAAAAAATACAAAAAATAAAAACTTCTTTCTTACCTCAGAGTCGGTGCTTTCGCTGTTCGACACTCGACACACATAGTCTGGGTCATCAAAGCTGTTGTCACCGCACAGAGGGCCATTTTCCTCATCAGAATCACAAATATATGAGGAGGTGCTCTGCAGACCTTCCTCGTTATCCGACATTTTCCTGTAGCTTGACACCTTGTTGCACAGAACTTTCCGTTCGTACGTTCCTTTCGAAGAAGGGTACCATGTGATTGCGCGCGAATGTGACACAGCACCAGCACCACCTCTTGGTGAATGCAGCAGACGTTCATGCCGCACGTACTGCACGGTGTATCTCAATTTTGACAGAAGTGAGGGTTAGCTCCTTATTGCACCGAGCCCTTCATATGTGAAGTAAACTTTGTATTTTGTGCGCGGCGAAGATAAAGGGGGATTTTCCACTTGGCTATCCTAGACTATAGTCCAAGGGACGCAAGTCCAAGGGGCCGAACAAAAATGCGATGCTGAAGAGGCAGGAGTGAAAATTCTTTAACATTGTGATAACAGCAAGTTAAAACAAAATACTAAGTCATTTTGCTTGCATATTTTATGAGGAAAGGTAGAAGAGAGGGGTTTCTGGTATTAAAACAACTTCATAATCCTATTTTCAGAAATGTATTTTAACCGGAGTGCCATTCTGTATGGCAGACTGCAAGGGATGCCTCGCGAGGTCATGTAACAGTGCTCGAATGTAAAGAATTCTTCCTCGAAGAAACGAATGTAAACATTTTGAATGCCAACAGTTCAATGTCAAACGGAAAAGTTTAATGAAAATATTTTAATCAGATGTGTCTATATTTTAAAGCTTGCAAGTATTATTAATACACAGGATGTAATATTCGAAGTGTAGTACCACGACAACAAAATGCTTAATAATATTAACAATAATAATTATAATTGTAATAATAATAACTATGTAGAATTATTAAACCCTAAGGTTTATGGCTGCAACAACACAATCCGATCATCTCTCCCTTTCCTGGGCAAGATCAATCCAATGTTTTTCATCCTTACCTATTTCCTTTAGGTCCATCTCGACGTTATACCTCCATCTTCCTCTTTGTCGTCCTACAAATCTCTTATCATCAGGATTTTCCCAAAGCAAAATAAAATAAAATAATAGTTATAATAACCTTCACCTCCCCCGGATGAGGATGAATGATGTACTTACAAAGAAAAATATCCATGGCCTGGCCATCCTCATCATGGCAGAGAATCGATGTAAAGTAAGAAAATACAGTCCTGGATTCGAAAGACGAACGTTAAGTGAAAATCTATAGAGGTCTTCACTCTAAACACTCGACTTCCGAGATGGGAGGTGAATGATTAGATGAAATCAATTAGATTGTCCAAAATGGCAGAAAGCGATGTAAAGTAACCATAGTACGAGGGTCGTCCACAATAAAAGGAACGTTTTGGTGTAAAACACAAACAACAAACAAAACAAAATATGGTACAGCAACAACAAATCTTACCTTACGTTTCCTCATATTCGCCATACCCATTAAATCACTTATCATAGCGTGATACGCGTTTATTGATACTGTCATTGTCCTCGGTATCTTTCCAGGATCAGTTGCGCTCTTCAAGGTTACACTCTAGAGGGATACAGAGTATTTTTGTTCTCCCACCAAAATGTAGATCCTGAAATCTTTGATTATGACGTAATTGCGAAGAGAGGAATCTGCAGTTACGACCTTATGTTAGCTTCAGACACTCTGCAGAGAGGAATCGTTGTGATCATGGATGCTACTGAATTCAAAATAGGCCAAATAACGATCCCACAAATTAATAAGGCCTTCACGGTAGCCCAGGTAGGTTTTATGTGACCCTAATTTCGTAAATATTATAACAGCAGAGTTTATTGGCGAACCAAAGAAGTTGAATTGTTGAATACGAGAAAGCAGAACTATGGTTAGTCTATGTAAATTGTGTACAGCCATTGGAGACGAGAAAACACAATTTTTTAATGTTTTTCTTGAAACTTTCTCCTCGGAGATAAATTGTAATCTGAACCTTTTCTCACATAAAGACTGTTATGGAGTCGATCCCCAGTGGAGGCACATAGTGCTTCTGACCTCAATTTAAATTGTATGTCCATTACATTAATCATTTTGTGCTAAAACTATAACTCAACAAAAATATAAAGTCTGTAAGTCTACAGACACTATCTTCTATTGAAATCCCTTCTAAATAAATAAAACTTTGCCGTCGAGCCGGTTTTTAGGCGCTAATGGATTTTAAACAATTATATATAGCAAATCTTCCAGGCAGCAGTTGTTTGACCAATCTATCAGTATTAACTTCTCATGCTACTGAATCTATTTCAATTAAATCCCAGTTTGATGGTATATATTTGGACATTTCAAAAGCCTTCGATAAATGTAACCATAATTCCCTTCGTAATAATTTACGATCCAGATTTCATAGCCACGTTAAATTTCTATATTTGTTAGAAGACTGTCTGTCTGCCGTGTTGTCCTGTCTGGCACCTCTTAGAGAGTTATACCTGTTTTGTCCGGAGACCGACCCTAAGAGTGTTAGGCCTACTCTTGTCCCTTCTCTACATGGATGGTCACCTTGACAGACTGTCTTCTCTTCCTATAATGTGCTTTCGTTTGCCCATGACTGTAAAGTCAATGCCAATGCCATTGCTTTATTGACAGGTTTTATGTAAGTATCGGGACCATTGGGCCATTGGGCTCTTGACTTACTAAATTCATTCATCCACATCTCCTTTCTCTCAGTCGGAGCAGGTTCAATCACAAGTATATTTAAGCTATACCTAAATGTGTCATTGTTGCATCCCTGTGACCTCTGATCACTGCTAAAAGAGGGATTACAACACTATTATTATTCAAAGCTTACAATAGTTCGGTACACTGATGAAAAGTTCTAATCACAAACTACATTTTTGAACATCACTTTAAAGGCACATTAAACGAAAAGTAACCACATAGAATAATAATAATGATAACAGTATATAAGTTACAATAAGTTACAAAGTAACAACAAAATCACAATCTGTGCTTTTATAAGTGCACTATCAACGATCACAAATCTGCTCTATTGAAAACAGTACTTTGAAGTACTCATAAACAGGAAGTATATGTAACACATAACATAATAATACAATAGTATTTTTTAATTTAAATTTGTTCAAAATTTTGGGGCATGGAGTGGGACTTCCGGACCTGTGGTCTAGTTGCAATGTCCCGAAATGCTGGATTTGGATGCTGTTGGATCTGGGCCCAAAAGTTGTAACACATGGCATACATAGCAGATTGAACATAATCTAGTTCAAGGTCCTCATGGATAGGTGAGATACGAGTATCTCAGCTATGTCCAGTAATAAGTCGAGCGACATTATTCTCTATAATCTACAATTTCCGTATAAATGAAGGTCGGAGATGACCCCAAGCTGGTGCTGCATACAGGAGTGTAGGACGTACCATCATCTTATACACATGCAAGCGAGTCGTCAGTCCCAAGGTAGGATTTCGGAAAACTGGGTACAATTGTCCAACTCGAGTTTGTGCTTTTGCTACCACAGTTGAGATGTGGTTATGGAAACTTAGTCATCGGTCTAAAACCAATCCTAGATACGTAGTAAAACGTTTGTCCGGTATAGGAAATCCCTGGTGTCGTAGAATCTTTGGCAGTTGTCAATGTCGACGTGTAAATAAAACCGCCGCAGTCTTCAGTGAATTATTCTTCATGCATCAGCGAGTAGACCAATGTTCCAACTCTTATAGTTGTTGTCTCATCCTACTGTAGCATAGTTCTTTTAAAGGGCTATGTGTAAAGATGGCAACATCATCTGCATAGGTAGCTAACATACATCTATGAGTGGCAGGGATATCACTGGTATATAAAGCAAAGAGAAATGGAGATAAAACAGTTCCCTGAGGGACACCAGCACGTATGATCTTAACGGTAGACCGAGCCCTTAAAAATTGCACCTGAAATTGTCTATTTTGTAAATACTGATCCAATAATTGCACCAGATAAATAGGAACTCCCAATTCCGCTAGTTTTACAATTAATACAGAATGCCAAATTCGATCAAAGGCTTTGTCGGAGTCAAGAAATACTCCTAGAGTATGTCGACTGAGATTAAAGTTTCCTGTAACATGCTTCACTACTCGGACCATTTGCGTAGGAGTATTGTGCTGTTTACGAAATCCGAATTGATGATACGGTAGCAACCCATTTTCATCCACCACAGTTTGTAATCGTCTGAGCAGTATATGTTCAAAGTTTTGCTAACATGGCTCAGAAGATTTATAGGTCTCTAATTCTGTGGTAGAAGAATGTTCTTTCCTGGTTTTTGCAAAAGGATTATTTTTGCTAGTTTCCAACTTGATGCATAATAGCCGGTAATGAATATAGCATTGAAGACTTTTGCTAGAAAAACTATCAATTTTCTAGGACCATTCTTCAGTTGTAACGTGGTAATAGTATCAAAGCCAGGTGCCTTACCAGGTCGAAGAAGATCTGAGGGGTTGTGACAAGTGGGCTTCCTAAGGGGTTGTGAGAAGTGGATAAGTTGTGAGTGGTTCATGACGTAGTTGTTCCAGTCGATGTTGAATATTCTGGATATAATTGCCATTATGCGGTTGATCTAGTGTGTGGAATTGGTCCTCCAGATGCGTGGAGAACACTTCATCTTTCTCCTCTGGTGTGTACACCATGCCACTTGGACCCTGGAATGGGTAGGCAGCAGATTGTGGATTCTTTCTCAGATAGTTTCTTAATAATTGCCAGAATCTACTATCCTGCGTTGATATCCTGGAGAATTCGGTGTCCCAATCTGCCTGCCGCTGTCGATAGAGATATCGGCAAAATCGATCGTGAAATTGATTATACAACTGTTTGTAGCGATGGTTATAAGTTTGTTGCTATTTCCGTCGGTATTATTTTTTACAGTTCAGGAGGATCATAGCCTCATGGGATAGACAACTGTGGTTATTTTATAACTGGGGAGGTTCTGATAGTAGCGTGAAGATAAGAAGTTTGTATACCTGCTGTAAGGTTTTCTAAAGCCGAATCAATCTCGGCTGGAGTTTTTAAAGCTAAATGCAAGTCAATGATAGGCACTAATTGTCGAGTGTAAGCATCCCAGTCTGTTGTAACGTGATATTTTGGAGGAGGGGGCTTCAAGAAATTATGATCAACAATTTCAAAGATTATTGGTTGATGGTCCGAGTCTAGACCATGAATAATATTTACACCTTGATATATCAAGATATCCAACACATCTGGAGTTCACGTCCTCGTGGATAATGAGAGTGTTCTCTTGGGGCAAGAATGAGTAAGTTCAATTGTTGGACACTTTGGAGAAGAGAGACACCTCCAAGGTTCACTGAACGCGAATTTCATGCAGGGTTTTTTCCAATTTAGATCAGCAACTAATACCTCGGGTTCGATACCCGGTGGATGTACAGTGGGAACCATTCTAATTCCCGGACGACGGGGAGAGAAGCTTCTCCTTCCAGACAGCTGTGGCTACGAAGCCAAGTCAGGTGGTTTCTACCTGTCTGCTACGTCACAACGGCCATCGCGCTACAAGGAGCTCACAAGCCCCAACTGCGAAGGTTGCGGGAAAGAAATGAAAATATGTTTCAGATACATTGCACATTATGTATGCACATTTCGGTAAGGGGATATGTCTCGGTTTCCATAGCTGGTTCAGCCACATAGTGGTTCCGATCTCACTTTAAACTGTAAATCCAGTCTGCGATTAGTATAAAATTACGCACACGTATTCATATTAATTTTACAGATTAGATGGTAATTTATTTTAATGTTTTGAAAATGAAATGGGTTACGTCCCGGGTAAGCACCGCCCCTCCACAACAGTTATCACTTTGAAATGCCACCTAACATTATATGAATTTCAGTAATTCTTTGTTCTGTATTGGTGGAAAGTGAATCGAGAAGATGAAAACAAATACTATGTAAGCAAGGTGCATGTGAGGAGGGGGACATTATCCCGCCTAACTACGGAATAGGCTCTTTCCCTGGCCTTTTAAACTTTTGATTTTCCACTAGCGATGGAAATTTATACTTTGATATGATGTCAGGAAAGAATAGGACTGGATTCATTTGGTGTTTTAGGTCCCCTTTATGGACAGTAAGGCTAATCAGGACTGGACCTACATTCCTCCACCAGGAATCGAACCCGGGACCCGTTGATTACAAGGCGACAACGCTACCACTGCGCCATCGGGAAGGCCTGATATGATGACAGGAAAGAAGAATTGATAAGTCACAAATGGGAGAGATGAAGCCAGACACTTTTCGTTTAGTCACAATTATATCCATAGAAAATACTTGTTCAGGATGTAATTCAAAACCGCCTACTGTTTAAACCAGAGACTAGTTCAATCTGTTCGTAATGACATTATAGATTGTGATTGATGGTGAAACATGATTGATTATTGCAAACTGAAATCTGTCTTCTCTATTAGTGTAGATAGCATAAAAATTTCGCATCATAAATTTTATTTGTTAGAATAATACTCAAATGACAAGAACATGTTGAATTCTATTGTCTCTACATTTCTTCAAATAAATGATATTATGAGGCATTCAAGTCAAGCCTGTTCAGTCAGATCCATATGAGATGATGAATGCTGAAAACCACGTCTTCTATATCGAGCGGTCCTGAGTGGAGTGGATTTAGGTGTTTCAAAGTCCTGTTTTTTCATTGTCGGAGCTTGAGGAAAACAGGAAGCGAATTACGAAGATTCCTAAGTTGGTGAGAAACACCCCCAATTGCGTTTTCGTACATATTATCGGTGCACACAACGCTTGACAAATTGTACACCACGATTGTATCGTCCCTGTTGTGTCCGGAAGGAATGAAGCAAATGTGCAGTACATCATCTTTTTTACAGCACGAATTCCCCGCACTCACGAACCGGTGATTTTTGCCGAATTACACAATTACACGAGAATACGATCCAAAGTAGGGTCTGATGTGATATTTTATTTAGGTTTTAGGCACTTCGATCACCAATGGTAGGCTGACGAACCACAGATGTGGCTAATGGTGTATATATTGCTATCTGAGTCCACTGATTCAGAAGAACCGTTCTTTTGAATCAAAACATAGCACCGTCTGTGTACTTCGCTAAGTACAGTTTTTAGCGATTTTTGTACAATTATTCACAACCACGGAACCCAGTTACTTACATCGGGCGTTCGACAACTTCCGAAACACTAGAAAATATCCGGATAACAGTAGAACTTGATTCTTCTTACCGTAATGAGTGAAAAATATAGAGCTCAACGCAACACGTTCAACTCACTTATTACCGCCACCGGAAGTTCCAACTGTAAAGTCTCCAAGGAAATCTCATCAGAACGTGATTCAAAATTTCTACACAATGGGTGCGTTCCGAAAGTCTTAACGAAAGGAACGCATTCAACGAAAATAACTGGGCTCGTGGATCTGGTGAAACCAGTTATTTTAGACTAGGCGAAAGCGCAGAGAGACAGTTTCTGCATGGCGTCAGCAGAAGGAATGTCCTTATGGCAAAAATAAACTCTACTGTGGACACTGTTACTCATTTTAATCACATTCTAAGAACGGTCAAGGCATACTCATCCTGTGCACGTTGCTTCATATCGGTCTCTGTTAAAATTATAATACATTTTCCGAACTAGTGCAGTTTGAATCCATCAGCACGCGCTTTGTCTGCAAGAAGCAGAAGATTCTCACGAAACAAACCAGCCTCCTGGCCCGTGCGTTTGGTGAATCTTGTTCTTGCACGAAACGCAGGGAATGCGACTTTTGGGGCAGCATAATGAAACTCACGAAACGCACGAAGCACTTATGGGACAGCCAGTTGCCATAACTCGTTTAACGCGTTAAACTCGTGCAACTTTCGGAACGGGCCCAATCTCTTGTAGAACTACTTGCGTTTTCATCAGTGTGAATCCAAATTTAAATCCACAGAAATACACCTGCCTCACTATTTCCAAGAAAGTGAACAAAATGCATTCTGTTTATTCTCTATATAAAAAAGTCTCATTGAAAAAGTTCTCTCTCAAAAAAATCTTCATGTTTTCACTTTAATCATTACAAAAACTATTAAAAGAACCGTGCACCTCCTTAGCGTTCATAATTACGAAGGTTTTCATGTATTTTTAGATATTTTAATATCTACCAGTTAGTTAGATCTGATAATCGCACATTTTAACAGCTTGTAGCTCATCTCAAGCATTCTAACCCTGATAAGCCTATTTGTGTAAAGTGAACTAGATAGTATTTGCTTCTTATATCAGCAGATTATACTGAATTGTGTGTTAAGAAATCAGTATTTTTAGTATATGTATGAGAGGTCTCAAAATCTTATCATAGTAAAGAAGCCAGTGGAAGATGCCTCCTTTATTATGGGTCCTTACGCCCATGTACGTATGTTCGCACACACACATATACACATATAAACCGTATGTAGGATGTACTTATGTATTAATAGTTGATATGAATTTTTTGCAGGAAGAATATCCACAGCGAATGAAGAAAATATTTGTATTAGGATTGAGTCCAATTGCTGTGAAAATTGCCAATATTTCACTACAATTTCTGAAAGAAGAAATTAGAAAAAGGTAAGTTAATTCTATGGATATATTTTCTTTTAACCAAGTGCGACCATAAATGGATTAGAGATCTGTTGGATCATTTCATAAATGATGATGTACTTTCATATGTGATGGAAAGAATCCAATGCATTCCTGGAATGCATGATTTATTCATTTTCAGTCTTCCGAATTTTCGTTCTCAAGACCTTTTCAATCCCTAACATGAAACAGTCAACGAACTTCGACTAAAATGCTCATTACTGCTCTTCCATATTTTCGTCTCTCTAAAATGGATATAGCCGAAAATTTTTCAGAAAGCAAGGACTATTTGACGAAATATTTATTTACAATATACGGCTAATGAAGTCCATCTTTTCAACAGGTAGCAAGGTTAAGAATACATGCAGCTATTTGAATGGTAACAGACAATCAGATGCGACGTGAAACAATCAAGAAACGAAATAGATAGCGTAGTGATCATATCCCTTGATTCACCAAACATTTGCTGTTGGAATCTGAGAACTGCTTTAAATATGCAGTGAAGAGCAAGCATATTGACGAAAGTACCTACTGCTTTACAAAGACAATAATTATAATTACTGAGATTGAATGATAACAATTGTTTATTTAAGAATAATACTATCAAATATTTTTTAAATGTCCAGACAACGTCTTGCACAGAGCAGACTTGATTTGATAAGTAGTTTAAGAAGGTTAAGTTTGGTTTGAGTTGGTGTTTTAAGTCCACTTTATGCACAATAAGGCTAAGGAAGGTTAAGTTCGTCAACGACAGAAGGATGTTGAAAAAATCTCATATTTCAATCGCATATCTTGAAATTCCATCGTTACAGAAAAATCAAAGAAGCTGAGTAGATGAAAAAAAATATAAATAAAAATAATTATTAGAAAAGAAAAACTGTGAAAATATATTGCTCATTTAAGACATTTCATACTCAACAGAACAACATTAAGATTTGAAGAAGTCTGGATTTGAACTCACGAGGTATTTTTTGCTTGAAAAAGTGAAGGTCACACGCATGCAGATTAATGGCTAATCTTCTGTATAACTAGGCACAAGTCCATTGAGACACGAAAATGATTGCTCAAGCAACCATTTTCCCACCTTTCGTTCAGATTCTCACCGAAGATCGTGAGAAATTCAACTTACTCCCTATAGCACAGTACTCTGCAAGTTAATCTATATACAGTAAAACCTCGTTAATTCGGACCCAGATAAGCCGGACTTCGCTTAATCCGGACAGACAAAAGGAAAAAAAGCAGAATGCAAAGTTTTAAATGTGGCTAGAAGCACTTCATTCTTGCATTGCTTTACATTTTACTCTACTGTATAGTGTATTTAGGCCTATGCCCTTTAAAGACACCATAATGAACGTATTTTGTTGCTATGAACGGAGTTTTAATGCACTTTTTACTGTTCTTTTAGATTATTTAAGTTAATCCGGAATTTCATTAAACAGGTCAACTTATCCCCCCAATTGAACGGGATTAATGAGGATTTGCTGTATATAAAAATGTATGTATGTATATATGTTTGTTCCGACATAATCCCGAATGCCTGGAGCAATTTCAACCTAACTTGGTACTCATATGACTTACAATCTGGAAAGAATTACTGTGGAGGTAAGACACCCCTGAGACCCCTAGGGGTGGGGCTGGGAAGGGATGAGATGTGAAACGACCGATATTAGTGTGGAATCTATAGTTTACCGGGTTGCTAAGATGAATAGTGACACTCGCAATCCCATTCAACTCCAAGACACCCCTTGCACCCTTAGGATAGGGAATGGGAAGAGGGTGACATGTAAAACGACCAATATTAGCGTGGAATCCATAGTTTTCGGTATCACTTGTAACACTTGTGACTCCCAGTGCCGCTCAACTCTAAGTTCATTTTACAGTATAGATAGAATTCATTATATTCCTGTCTAATAGAAGATTGGGATAAATAAATACCCGGGCAAAGCCGGGCAATCAGCTAGTATTTAATATATTTCTCCTAAACTCTTCGTAATTACGTGATTTCTCTCTGGTGAACAACTAGCGAGTGCAATATTTAAAACCTCACAAAATCTCTGTTTCGTTCTTAACATTCGGTATCTCCAATATTATTCTTCAATTGAGTTCTCTCTACTGATACGCTGTAATGCAGTTTCTGACTTCATGTAACAAGCAAGATTGTAAATCTGTCACCACTGTATATTTCGTCGAGTAAATGGCCCTGTAGCAACGTTATTGCGACTATTTCATGACCTGCAGATAATCCAGCAACATGACAAAAGCACTCGAAACATAAAATATCACATTCACAAAATACCAATTCACGAACGCTCAAAAAATGCAGTCAAATAGGACTGCACAGTCACCCAAATTTACTTCATGTACTAGCTATAAAAATAAACTATAAATATTTTATAAAACTTTTTTGTTGAACTTACAAGCATGCTTTAAAGAAAGAGAAAAATAAATAAAGAAAACGACCTGTTCTTGTTGATAACCTAATTCAACATTATTGTATATTGAACTAACGTATTTACTACATACACCCCAAGTGACAATTTAATAGATCCTTTATGAGATCTATTTAAACCTTAGGCTATTAAGAAATAACACCATATTCACAACTTGTCGAAAGCTTAGTACCTAATCACATATAAGCCCGACCCTGTGGCCGAGCGGTTAGCACATCGCGCTGCGACGCCAAGGGTCCCGGGTTCGAATCCCGGTCGGGCTTGGTTGTTTGTGAATGTCCATTCATCAATTTCATCATTTCATCACTCATCCCCATCTTCGCAAATTAGCCAAGAGGCACAAAAGTAAAATAAACTAAATCAATCAATCAAACCTAATCACATATAAGAAATACATATCACTGGAAACCATGAATTGTGCAGCGAGGTCACTTAAATGAAGCTTGCGAATGTACATTTTTAAGGGATCTAGTATCGCAGATACAAATGGCATTTGGGAAAAATTTCGAGCACAAAATGGAAATGTTATCATTGTTATGGTAATAATATGATGGAAATTTGAGACTTTTGCATCTAAAATATTATTGAGTGATATATAGCTAGCTACGCGTATATATTGAGGGATTTCAAATGTTAGGAAATCACATATATAAAAATGAGTTTTGAAATACTGTATAAAGTAGCAATAATAATAATAATAATAATAATAACAAGCACATTTCTTCGAATATTGCTTTTTATCTTACTTCAAAGTAATGTTATTTTTTAATTTAACTTGGTTTTATTTTACCATACTTATTTAATTGATCACCAGCTTCATTCTTTCCTAGGATGGGTACTGGACAGGCGGTCCGTTCCATTTCCTTCTCGCTCTTGAGTCGGATCCTTTGCAACACCTCTTTGAATCAGCAGAGAAATATATCGTACATGAACATATTAGCTATTCTAAGCTCTAGTGTGTTGGGAATTCTTTAGAAATATTTAATTACAAATATGACTTATTTATAGGTTGTATTTCTGGTGGACGATATTGTGGAAGAAATGTACAAAGTGATACCTCAGAAGAAAAAGAATATGGAGGATTCGCTGGGTCAAGTTTTGACATAAATGGTAAGTTTTCGAAAGAAAACAAATTTGTAATTGATGAAAACTATAAAATTTAAAGTAAAAATATAGAAAAATAAACACTTAAGGTAAATTGTATTAACTACTCGTAAATCCAAAGTTAAGTTCAAACAAGACAAGTAGCCTATACTATAATCAACAAAGATTATCGTAATTTCTTATTATCGAATAATGAAATGAAAGTATAGCTGTAATAACAACTAAATATGTATAATATATATGATATATTTGTGTCCTTGTTTCATATTTTTACGCACTTATACTCTTGTAGTGAGCTCAAAAGATTCATACTAATTTAAATTATACTATTACTATCTACGACACATGTAACAAATTGAGAGAATAGAGTGTCATAAAATTTATGATGAATTCTTCATTGGGTGTCGAGTAACAATGTGCTGGTAATTGAAAGATTAAAAGTGTGGTACTGTTCCGAGTAACTCTTTTATACACTGTGGTAATTAAATTTATTAAAAAATTAGATTTCTCCAAGTTTAGCCCCTCCTTACTCTCTAGCTCTCGCCCTGAAATCAAGTCGTATTGTCTTGTTTTCCCGTGGCTGATATTGCATGGTACGTCGGATTAAATTTTACAATGCAGGTTATGTTCCAGTTAGCATATTTAAGAATAATGTTAATTTAAAACATATGTTGCCTGCTGCGTGCACTGAGGATCTGATAAATAACGTTTACCTAAGAATAACAATTTGAATCTTCATGTTCTGCCTTTACGTTTTATCATAAAACATCATTAATGAAGAATATATTTATTGTTGGGGATCCTCATTTGATCACACACCTGATATTTTTTTCAATTAATTTACTGCGTATATTGACAAAACTTAAATTTTACCTAACAACTCGAGATGATTTGACGGTGACATTCTTTTTGATTTTCGAACAAACCTGTACTTGAAAATAATAATTATATTACCCCTGAAGAAACTTGATAAACTTCAGAAGGTTCACCTTATAGAAAATTTGATACAATATTTTCATGAATAGCCATAGAGCAGATCAGATCCATGTATATTGTGAATATTCATTGAACATCCATTACATATCCAGAATATCCAGAAGTGGATGTCAAGAAGTCGTCCCATTCTGAATGTGCATTGCACGTCCATGGGATATCCAGAACTGAATATCTAAAGCTCATCCAATTCCGGATATTCAATACAGAGCTAGATCTTTTCCAAAACTAGATATCTAAAACTCATCCAATTCTGGATATCCAATACCTATCTACAACTTGTCCAAAAGTGGATATCTTAATGGATATAAAAAGAATGTGTTTCGGATATTAGGAAATTGAACACATTAAACTGTCAAATAGATTTGATGTTTTGCAGGATTTAAATGATGATGATAATATAAATGAAACAGACGTAAATAAGAATTGGGAGCACATACGTATTGCAATAGAATCAGCAGCTAAAGAAAGTATAGGATACGATAAACCAAGAAAAAGTAAACCATGGTTTGATAATGAATGTCATAATCTAATAGAAATAAGAAATCAGGCTATACTTAGGTGGTTAAATAACTCTGATGATACAAATCTAAGCAATTATCATAGAATAAAGCGAGAAGTTAAGCACACGTTTAGAAGTTCAAAAAAGAGATTACTTGAAAAGCGAAATTAACGAAATTGAAACAAACAGCAAAAACAAAAATATCAGAGATTTATATAAAGGTGTAAATGAATTTATAAAACCTAAAGTAAACTTCATAAAAGATAAAGATGGTGATTTTCTAGCTGACCCAAGCGATATTCTAAATAGATGGAAGAACTATTTTAATGACCTTTTAAATGTTCATGTAGGAGATATATCAGAAGTAAATGAAGTCCACACAGCAGAACCTTTAGTTCCAGAACCTAACTTGACTGAAGTTAAAGATGCTATTAAAAGGCTAAAGAATAACAAAGCACCTGGCATTCATTTAATACCAGCTGAGTGAATTAAATATTATGGAAATTCGTTAATATGTCAAATTTATAAATTAATTTGTTTAATATGGAATAAAGAAGAAATCCCTCAAAGAATCCATAATTGTTCCTGTGTTTAAAAGAGGTGATGAAATGAACTGCAATAATTATCGTGGAATTTCTCTACTCTCGACAACATATAAAATATTATCTAACATTCTTTTAACAAGACTAACCCCATATGCTAATGAAATTATAGGTGATTATCAATGTGGATTTAAACGTAACATATCAACTACAGATCAAATTTTTCACATCAGACAGACACTTGAAAAAAGGTGGGAATATAATAAAAATGTCCATCAGCTATTCATTGATTTCAAAAAAGCATACCTATGATTCGGTCAAAAGAGATAAATTATATAATATATTAGTAGAGTTTGGAATACCTAAGAAGCTTGTTAGTATGATAAAAGTATGCACCAGTGAAACAGAAAGTAAAATTCGTGTGGGTATTAATGTGACTGACAAATTTACAATTCATGATGGGCTACAACAAGGAGATGCATTATCTCCATTGCTCTTTAATTTTGCCTTAGAATATAATGTTAGTAAGGTAAGATAAACTAAGGAAGGACTAAAATTATATGGTGTGACTCAGTTGTTAGCATATGCAGATCATGTAGACTTATTAGGGGATACAATTAAGAATAATGCTAAAATATTTTACAAAACTGCTAAAGAGATAGGTTTGGAAGTTAACAAAGAGACAACTAAATACGAGTATATGCTTACAGGCCGAAACCAAGTGTTAGGTAATAATCAAAATCTAATTTTTATTGATAACAACTCGTTTGAACCAGTTTCCAAATTCAAATACTTAGGAGTAATATTAACAAATGAAAGTGATATTAAAGAGGAAATAAAAACAAAAACAATAATTTTGCCTGTAGTATTATATGGGTGTGAAACTTGGTCCCTTACATTGAAAGAGTAATTGAAAATAAGATCCTTAGGAAAATATTTGGACCTAAAAGGGATGAGGAGACAGGTGAGTGGAGAAGGTTACGTAATTTATAACTACATAACTTGTATTCATGTCCAGATATTATTAGAATAATTATATCACAGAAACTTAGGTGGGCGGGCAGGCCATGTGGCACGAATGGGAGAGGAAAGAGGAGTTTACAGGATTCTTGTTGGGAAACCTGATGGTAAGAGACCTGTAGGAAGGCCAAGACGATGATGGAGGGACAACGTTGAGATAGACCTAAAGGAAATCTGTAGTGATGGAAAAGAGTATATAGATCTTGCTCAAGATAGGGACAGGTGGAAGGCCTGTGTTGCTGCAGCCATGAACCTTCAGGTTTAAGAAGGCTAGAGAGTTAGTTGTTTAGTTAGTTAGTTAGTTAGTTAGGAAATTGAACACAGATGTGTACTCATATTTTGTCGTGCAATTGAAACAATAATTACACTTTTTCATTTGAGTTCATGAACTTATTTATTATTACTGGTGATTGAAACATTTTCATCTTAGAATCAGAGACCTTACAATACAATGAAGAGTAAAATCGAGTCAATACTCGCTTATAGTGTCACAAATTTCCAAGGGATATTCATTGTATGTAAGATACATGTGCATTGTAGATATCCATTATCCGTCCATAAGAGCTCCCTACCTGGATATTCAGAGATTACTCATGTGGCTGTTGCCAGTGTCCCAGCGAGTCACGAATGCGCGCCAAGTCCAAGTGAAAGTGTTCTGTGTTTCGCCCGTTGTTGCCAGTTTGAATTCAGGAAGTTGCGTTATGTGCACGTGGCAGTGAAGAACAATCTGAATACTCTGCTATTGACGTGGATATGCGTGTGAATACAAGAAATTCTTAGGATGTGTAGACGTGTGAGTGTGGGCTTGTGTGTGTCCATTGTCCGTGCGTTGTGTGTATATTTGCGTGTATGGTTTGTTTTTAGAGAGAGAGAGAGAGAGAGAGAGAGAGAGAGAGAGAGAGAGAGAGAGAGAGAGAGTGTGTGTGTGTGTGTGTGTGTGTGAGAGAGAGAGAGAGAGGGGGGGGAGAGGAATGCATGTTATAAACATACGTGCACAAATTTATCTAAATATAGTCCAGATGAAATCTCCTTAGCTCCATAAAAGTTTCCTTACTAATGGAGAGAATTTTTATACACATGCGACATCTTAAGCATTTCTAGAATTCAGACCAAGAGTCATCTATTTGATGTTTACGTGATGTCCTAATAAGATTATAATATGTCCAATACAATTCCCTGTTATATCCATATAATGCTAGGATAATGTCCAAAAGATGTTCCAATCTATTCAATAAAGCATCGTGGAAACATCCTTTTTAAATTCCAATAACATCCAGAACATGTTCGAAACTACTCCAAAAAAATGTTCTTTTCAGATCTAAATAATGTCCTGATAATATTTAAATGTAGTCTAAGAAATTTATTTCTCGTATTCATACAATATCCAAAGTACGTACAAACCTCTAAATGAAAGCATAATGCCCACGTAACGTCACATTTGATGTCCAAAAGTGATTTTGAAATATCCATAACATATCCATATCTGGATATCCCCAGGATGTCCACGCTGGATGTTCACGTATGCGGACAAATGGACATCATGGGGACATCCAGTAGATGTCTATAGGATATTCCTGGATCTATGGATATTCATAAATTCCGACATGTATATCCAAGAGATATCAAATGAATGTATTTTGGATCTCTGTGTGCTGTATGGGTAGTTGGCAATAATTTTCAAAACTTCTCTCTACATGACCTTGAATCTTTGCAGATAGTTGGAACAATGAGCTGATCTCAAAGAGAACGTTTCTGACAGAGATGGGAAGGAAGAAATCAGACGAATCTAGGAGACCAGGAAAACCAAGAAATACGAGTGCCATTTTAGGAATTGAAGGTTCCTTCAGGCAACTCGCTGTGGACTGAATTCCTGGAACTATCAAATAATTTTCATTAAGGTTAGCAGCAATAAGAAGATTGTTCCATGTGTTTCATACAAAATCTGGAATATCTCGATGTTACGAATGTGCATTAAGGAGTAAATTTTACTATATGTCCAACCAATAATATATTTATCAAATCCAATTCAAATGCATTCATTCATTTATTAACCATAACTACGTACTGCTAATCACCTAACTACTTTGGACGGGTCCATCAGACCGCTGTTTTGATATTGAACTAAGAACTAGCTGTTTTCCCATTTTCAATTTCTGACGCGTTTCAAGTCACGTGACATAGTATAGTAATATATATATATATATTGATGCATTCACTTTTTTTTTATAAGCATAAAGTACGGGGATCATGACTGTGAAAGCTTAAGAGGTCAGATGGTAGAGCAAGATTACGTTTTATGTTCCCCATACAATCTCTTTGACAGGCTCTTGGCAGAGAGTGGAAAGATTTCAAGGGATGTTGACGATGTACATCTTACCTCTCTGCCAAGCGGTTGAGCGTAGACGTCAGGCGACGGAGCACGGGGTCCTGAGTTCGACAGCCCACGGTCTTCTTGCCCGTGGCAGGCGACAAAGCACAAGCTGGTCTTGGAGATATAGCCCTTGAGATGGCTATTCGAGTGACGGCTGGCCTACGGCTGTGACTTACAAACCATGGTACTGAAGCTGGTCAACTCGCATATGAACTGTGCGGTTGCCTTTGGCGAAAGCTACGTCTCGGAGTCCGAGCCAAGCTTGAGACCTGAGAAGTTCAGGAGGTCTTCGCCTGGTAGTTGGTATTCTCTTAAAGCTTCTACTGAATTCTGAGGTCTGACTAACTCCCGAATTCTAGTACCTACCTCTCTTTTAAGCTGCTGGCAAATACTTCCTAGCTGCATGCTCAGCTCTTCCGTATTTGCCAGACGATGACGGGTTTGAACCTGGTAGTAAAGAAGTATGCAGAGCCTCCTCATGTCATGTGCTTCCGCTATTTGTGGAATGTTACGTTGTGCAGTGTATTGTTGCTTGACCGAGTACTGATGTCTGGAGAGAGATTTTACCTTTTTACATAGTCTCCCTTGAATCGTTCCACATTCCCCTGCTCGTTCTGAGTATCCACCTGTCGTGTGGTTACCCAGAGTCTTGAGAAATATCATAGGAGGTTTATTTACTTGACCCCAAAAAAATTGTTACATAGAACTATGAAGTATAACCGATGGATTACACAATTGATTTTACCTTCACCTGTTGAGAGAAAAACAAAATGTAGCTGATGTATACAAAAGAAGTTATTGCTTATGTTGCAGTGTCTTTTCACCGGTAGTGTTTCTGTGCTAGTGGCGCTGACTGTATTGTATATATTTTTTCTTGTATTTAGCTTACTATGAATACCCTGTTCCATGAATAGTGATAATTTTTTACATCAGTTTTTCAGTATTACTTGCATAAGATACTGTCAATTGTTCAAACTGCTTGGTGCGAAGTGCAAGTCGTTAAGCTTAAAAATAATTGTATAAAGCTTAAGTGCATGAATTAAGAACGACTTATGATTTTTTGTTTGTACACTGTGGTTCGAAGCACTCATATATTGTAGTTTTTGTAGCACTTGCATACTGTTGTTCGGAGCACTTTGTGTGTGTATGCCATTGTGTGGCATAAAATAGCCTTAAGTGTGTCGCCGCGTGGATCCGTCTCGATGCACTGATTGAAACACAGGGGGAAATTAGAGTTCTGCCGACGGTGTGGCCTGCTTCCGGATGGAATGACACCTGTCCCTTAGCTGACAGTTGAGGCGATTATAGAAGAAGGGTGTGGGAAATGTATTCTTGTGAGTAAATGGACTGTGGGGGAGAGTTGTGATTCACTTTGAGGGTTTTAATTTGCGTAGTTGCTGATGGGACTGGGGGAGTTTGATGTTTGGGTACTGCCATATATATTGTTTGAGGCGGAGGAGGGGGTGGTACTAATGGGCAAGATAACGACGGTAAAGGTGTACTTATTGTTGGAATTTCTTAGTCCTTGTGAAAGTTCGGCCCACCTATCCCTCGTTTCTATCCGGCCCTCTGGATTGCTTCCTGCCTTAATCCCTCCTTTCACCTCACCCTGGGTGCCAAGCGAGCAGATTATATTGGCGCTGGAATTACAAAAGGGATGTTCACACAATAATTTATATTTTTATGTCACTGGTTCGTTTACACATGTACAGAAAGTGAATATATAACTTGTTAAGTGGACAGTACCGTAGTTCTTTAAATCATAACATTCTAGTAGGATATATTGGTTTATTATACGAAGTCATATATATACATATTTTACATAGCGTTTCCATGTGTGTCTGAATAGACCAAATTACCAAATCTCTAAATCAATATAATTGCGCACCTATGGCATAACCATGGGCACCTTTACCGCAGATTTAGCATAACTATCTCTCGGGCCTATCCTCAGCTTAAATGATATTCCGTTTATTACAAATGCGTTTCCTTACGTCTTCACTCCTTCTTTTGGGCATCAATTATTCAATACGGAAATATCAACATATTCAAAGCTTTTTCTAAAAGGGGACTTGGGACAGCAACAGGGGCTGGCTTAACCAGATGCTACATTATTATATTCAGTTCAGCCACCATAAGTGGACTAAACTTGAGGAGATGTTCCTCTTTCGTCGATCAATGGGGAAACACTGTTTTTTTTTACTAAAGCCCACTGGCCTTTTATATAGTCGGGGTAAACGTCCGTGGACGTGGACCCCGTAGCGTTGGAAAATTCCACTGCAACGGTCTTTTGAAAGACAGCTAGCTCCCCCAACCGGGGAGGTAAAAAACAAGGGAATCTAACATCCAGCAACGCACAATCCAATAAGCATATACACTTACATGCAATAATAACATAAAAGTACACTCATGGAAACATATTACTTAACCCACACCTTGTAGCTGGCCAGCAATTAATCAACATATTACCAAAACCAGTAATGGTCAATCCGACCGTTACATCCTTAACCTTTCGAATGGGTTTTCTGCAAGTTCTGATTTGTAATATAAGTACAAAAGAGTTTATAAAGAGCTTTAGAATAACAAATAACGCAATGGATAAGTAAGACGCAACGTGACTTGGGTATTGATGGAGAATGTGGGGTGGGAGAGCATTAGCTTTCTTGCGGCATAAAAATAACGGAATTAAATGAAATATTTTATGACGGTACTTTATAAGCTAAAGTGGTTACTTTTCTTTATTTATTATTATATTATTATTATTATTTTACTGCGCGTACTGTATGTACTTTCCAATGTCACGAGAAAAGATATTATATGTATTTCCTGAGGGAGCAATTCGGACCTTCTTGTGTTCACGTGTCTATTTCATTTATTTATTTATTCTGCCAAAACTGTGTCATGATCAGTGCTCGTAGGCAGTTGCAGCATTATAGCTGATTCAGCACAGGACGATTATTTATTTACAATATTCTTAATTTGTTTTCATCTTGCCTGCCTAAACTGTATCATCATCAGTACTTCTAAGCAGTTGCAGTTTCAGCTGATTGTAGCGTGGCGCGTGACCTTTATGGGTCACATGGCCTCATTTATCCACATATGCAATTCTGAATGAATGTATTCTGTGGTGCTTTTTTTTCAACTTCGCAAGCTAAGTTTCCATATTTACTGAAGGAAACAATTCTCAGCGTTTTGCAATTATCGTTTATCACGTGCCTTCATGGTCAAGCTTTGATCAGAATTGTTTACAGTTTCTTTCCGCTCATATATTGGTTGTAGTACTGGACATTTGGCAACGCTTTTTCTTAACTCATTCTTTTTCTCATACGTTAAAGAAGTTTGTATGTTTGATTGCGTTCCGATGTAAATCGGAGAGACTCTGTACATAAAACGTGGGGTGATTGTGTAAGCGTATTACGCAATTGCAATGGGTGCTAAGGAGACAACGTACTGAATTGGAGACAATCTTCCTCCTGAATCCAAGATTGATTTCACAGAAAGCGGCTATGTGAACGAAGCAGCGTTTATGAGGCGGCTTCATTACTATCAGCAACACAAATCTCCTGGACGTTCTTTGCTTATTCTTGGCGGCATTACATACACACCAGTAGTCTTGACCTCCTACTTCTCAGCATGGAATATTGCATTATTCTCCTTAACCTACCAGCCACACGACTCACATATTACAACCCTTAGATCAGTGTGTGTTTAAGTCCTTAAAATGAGCATACTTTAATCGCGGGTTAAGGAGTAGAACAGCCCATGAATCAAGAACGTCTAATTTCTAATAATAATTTCTAATTATGCCAATGCATGTGTGAAGGCCAGTGGTGGCATTATGGCGGGCAGTTGTCCCCTACATTTTGTCCCCGCCCCTATTATAGTCTCTTAAGTCAATCATTGTTTACAAAGGAAAAATAAACTTTTTTTACCCCCCCCCCCCGTTTTTAACCCAATCGCCGCTACTGTTGAGGACCAATGGTGGTAGAACAATCACAAGGATAGAAGTAGCTCACGTGCGTTTATCATAATATGCTCGAACAAGGATATTATAGTAATTCTTGAAGCTTTCCTGGCTGCGAATGATGAAGAAGTTCTCTCCGGATATCAGCCAGGTGATTTCTGGAAAGGCTTCCGAGCTTTTGAGAGCTAACGTCACTCTTATCTTTACGGATTGAAGTGTGGTACTGTTCCATATAGTGTTAAGCCGTCCCGGGTTTCTTTCGGCAGTGTGGATTTATTTAGTAGAACCATCGTTTTTCTCTCTATTAGTTTCATCCTGAAGATGAGTGTGACGAAAGCTCGGAACCCTTAGCAGAAATCACCTGGCTGATATCCCGAAAGAACTTCTTCAAGGGTATTATACTCGTACTTTATATTTCAGGTGGCCAGTGATTTATGATTTTTTGTACAACTTGTGACAGAGTAATTAATGTGTTAGTAATATATGTGTCCCCTTCCTAAATTAGATCATTTTTAGTGGTGTAGTTGGAAGACTGTCCAGAGTCCAGTGTCACTCCAGTAGACTCTGGACGTTTCGCAGGTTGCACTTTTACTGACGCTAATTATTTCTGGTTTCAGTTAAAAAGGTAAAACCAGTATCATTCACTAGTCAAATGATGTCTCATTACACACGTAGAAGAGGCCATGAAAATGAATTAAAACTGAAGACGCTAGTGTATGAAATCCCTGAACCCCCCACCCGAGTCTACTACTTTGGGAAACAGAAAATTCCAGCAGCGTTTTACCAGAATATTACAGTATCTCTGGCAAGTGTAAATTTCTCTGTCGCATATGCTGAATTTGTTATATTTTTTGATTCTTTAAAATATGCAATGTGTGGCGCTCTCTGTACATAACGGCCTAGGTTTCAGCTCCCCTAGCTCCCCGCTACGGCCCTGCTCGTATGAATTGGGAACAAACTAATTACTTGGTAACGTTTCTTCTTGTCATTACATGCTTTAAGAACACGTTACCATAATTCAAAGAGTAAATGTACCATTACTTCTTTGTGTGTGTTCACCAGTGATGTGCGTCTAGGCGTAAACAACGATAGTCTACATTCTACACGTAGACAATTTTATACACGTACATTACGTAATCTATGTAAACAATATGGCGAAAAGTGATTACTTAGCAAAGGGTGCCGTGGAATTAAAATAAAATTATACTGCGTATCAGTTGCTGATGTGTAAGGATAACTTTTCATACTCTTTTTTCCAAATTCGAACAATTTCTCACCTAGGAAGAAACGTAATATAGGAAATATTCTAGTGTTTTATGGGGAAAAGACCACTCTTGGCTCACGACTGCCATCTGTTGTTTTCTTTTTGACATACTATTTATCTTCTTCCATAGTTTATGATGGAAGAGGAGATAAATTTTGTTGTAAATATGATTCTTTTCAGTTCGTTAGGAACCAATAGCTATAGTTGAAAATGTCACTTTCCTTTCATGAAAGCCTTGAAAATTAATTTTAATGCAATTTAGATTGTCTACGTAGTGTATGTAAACTACAACCCAATGTAATCTACGCGTAGATTACGTATAGACAACGCATGTAGACTCAAACTTATGTCTACGGCACATCACTGATGTTCTCACACTCGCTCACTCCTCGGCGCTGCAGTCCGGTGTAGGCCTTGGCCTCCACAAGAAATCATTGCTAACGGTCCCGATCCATAGACGCTTCTCTCCAATTTCTTACTCCAGCTGTACGTGCATCCCATCTTCCTATTCCTCTGTTTCCTCCTGAGTTAACATCAAGTACCTTCCTTGGAATCTCATATTCTGCCATCCTCCTAACATGCCCTGCCCATTTTAGCCTTAATATTTTATATATTTTACAATATCTACTTCTTTATAGAGGCTATACAATTCTACATTATACCTCACCCTCTACCTCTCTCCATCCTGTATATGGCCAAATATCCTTCCCAAGACTTTTCTCTCCAAGATATTCAGCATTTTCTCATATGCCTTTGGCATAGTTCATGTGTCCGCAGCATACGACAAGACATGTCGAATTAGTGTCTTATGTAATGTAACTTTCATACAACGAGTCCATAAGAACATTAATTTTCTGCTAATATGCGTTTTCTGATTTCAGAGGTGGTATCATTTGTATTTGTTACCAAAGATTCCGAATAGACGAAGCTGTTCACTCTTTAAAACTTATAATTTCCTGTCACCAATGATTCCAGTCTGTATGGGATTCCAGTTAACATACATTTAGTTCTGGTTTAATTTAATCTTAAACTCATATTCCTCCTTGCTGCCTCGAAGTACGTATATCAAGGCTTTTTATCAATATATTTTAGTTACATTATCAAAGTCATCTGCATATCTAAAGGTTTCACGGATTTTGTAAAAGCCGTACCTGTTGATTTTCTAATCAATCTATCCAGTGCTACATTAACCAAAAGACAAGCTTACGCATCACCTCGCCTTATACCATGACAAGCACAAAAAAGGTAAGAAATCCGATTGCACTCTTGCACAACACAAAACATTAGCCCACTGCACTTGGGTAAGCCTTTTTAACTTTCTGTGGAAATTGTGTTCAACCATTGCTTCAAGGAGTTCCTCTGTTATTGCTGTCATATGCTGTCGTAACGTCAATAAAGAAATTATATTTGGGAACACTGAATTCCAGGCATTTCTCGAATATTTGTCTCAGAACAAATATTTTCTCTGTTGATTATTTCGCAGACAGGAATACACAATGATATATTCCAATATTACTTTACTTTACGCATAGGGCAATAATATTTCATATAGAATATTAGAGAAAATCTTGAATCCACTACTCAACAAATTAACACTCCTGTAATTGTTTCACTCAAGTAAATATCCCTTTTCATGCATGGGGCAGATAATCCCTTTATTCCAGTTATCTGGAATTTTTTCTACATTGCATACCATGACCAACAGCTCATGTACCATTCTTATCATGTCATCTCCACGTGTTCAGGGATCGGCAGAAAAATCTGACGGTTTTGAAATGTGTATACAAATAAAACAATTAATGTAATGCAAGGTTTAATAATCACAATTTCTACAAACATAATTGCCGTTTTCAGTGCTTACATTAATTTTTTCTTTGTTTTCAATATTGTGTCCAATAAATGATGACTCAGGCAACACACTTCGCCGTTCAAAGACCTTACACAACAATCCAATTGTGTCAAAGGTAAACACCAATTTTGAATATTTTAACCATTTGAACCATTTGAACAAAAATAAGTGATCTCAAGTTAGCTATTCGCAACGAAATAACGCCAATTCCCAATGAAATGCTCATGAGGGCGACGTGCAACTTAACGTCAAGGCTACATGAATGTGTAAGGAATGGAGGTCATCATTTGTCGGACACATTTTTTAAATCAAAGAAAAATTCATGTGAGCACTGAAAATGGCAATTATGTTTTAGCAATTTTGATTATTAAGCCTTGCATTACATTAATTGTTTTATTTATAGACACATTTCAAAACAGTCAAATTTTTCTGTTGGTTCCTGTATAAAATTGGGAAAACACACACATATATATATATATATATATATATATATATATATATATATATATATATATATATATATATTATGCCTGTTCTTTGTAGAATCAAGTTAATCTCTGTAGAAGATAGGAACCAATGTGGTATTTGACAAATTCCCAGTGAGAGGGAAATTTCTTGAAGTATTGATATATTTACCAAGTAGGTAAAATTGACAACCAATACGGGAATCTCCCTCATCTCCATTAAAGCAATATCTCCCTGGAAACAACCGACCAGATGCGGCCTTGAGAAGCAGAAAAACCCACATTATGTAACAATGGTGAGAAAAAAATATCTCTATCATTAAGGAAGGAGGTTAGAAAAATCCTGTTCGCACATGAATTATTCATAAAAAATTGCAGCACGTCAGCCATGAAACTTAAATTACGTTCACATAATTATCTGAGCAAGACATGCTATGTAATTTGCAAGTTCTTCTACATTTAAAAGAAACACCTTCTGATTGCGGAAATGCAGTTCTTGAACTACAGTGATCTCGGAGGCATCATTTTAACATTTCAGGTAAGTCTTGTTGCACTTCTAACAATTCGTTTGTTGTGAATATTTTGATATCTAATTTTCCTTGCAAAATTAACTCTAGCTTACTAGTGCCATACAAGAAACTTAACTATACTCTGCCCCAGCTAACTGTGAAACAGAGTTGCGCATAGTGGCAGAGAAGAAGTAGGGGAAAATAGTGGTGAAAGAAGACTCCTACATTAAAATGTTCACTGCGAAAGTAATGTCAGCAAAACAAAAAATCTGACAAAATTGAAGAACAGGAACCTTTTTTTCCATATCGTATGCTTTTACTCAGTGCATCGACAATGACTGTATATGCGTGGACTTTGTTCGATTTGCTTTTTAAGTTCACATTATACACAGGAAGTTTTATCGGTAGAGGGCCTACAGCTTAAACTGAGATTCGAACCAATGTGCAATGTATCTCCACCGGTTATTGAAACCGGGACACCTTGATTACAAGGCGACGACCGACGTTACTCGTGAACTATATAAACCAACAGTAAAAATGAATAAGTCTGTGTCAAAGACGTCATTATATGATTCTAAACCTCGACACAATTCTTCAGATACAATTTTCCATAACGATTAATAGAATTGCATCAGCTTTGATTACAATGCCTAGTAAGTAGTTTTTTTTTCCTTTTGTGTATATGAGTAGCTACTGTTTGGTGCCAAAAGTGGGGGCGCAAGGACAGTTTACTTTTCTTTGCAGACAATCCACCGTACAGAGGTACATTCACCATTTCACTCTTAGTGCTAATTTCTTGTAAATTTGTTATTGTGCTCAGATACGATTGTTTGCATATGTGCCTCATTCATTGTACAAGGACAATATGTGGCAAATTAGAAATTTTAAGTCAATTGATTTCAATCACAAAATTCCCGATTAGAGGACATTTAGGTGATCTAACCTTCAATTCCTCCCATCTATAAAACGCCACTAGCCTGTTATGTCATTAGGATGCCGTTTGTCAACATGTTTGACTATATATCATGTTTCCTTCGAGATTAACTAGCATGCAATGCTATACAAGCCATTAATTTAATGCTAAAATATACAATCAATCTTGAGAAACAGGTGTGTGTGTGAGTGTGCGTGTGTATATATATGTGCGTGTGATGGTGTGTGGGTTAAGTATTTCCCTAAGAAATTCTTAAATCAGGCGTATGGACCTAGAGACAAAAATACGATCTTTTTGCCATATGTGTATGGGTATATTGTTATCAAAAGTTGGCAACGCTACCAGAGTGAAGAAGGGAAAGCAAGAAACTCCAGTCGGCCATTATGCAATCGCGTTCCTCTCACTGTTCATTGGTGGAGCCGTCTCGCGTCACTACTTGCGCAGAGACTTGTTCTCGTTCGCCTGGTCTACAGTTAGCTGGTTCGGGGTTTAAGAGTGGGAGCGGTGTCAGATGCTTAAATATGTTTTTTATCAATAAAATTAAGAAACCAATTTGTTATAGAAGCACTACTGCCTTTGTTGTTTACATAAGTATACTAATTATAACAGTTACAAATATTACCATAATTAATAAAGAGTAGGAACATATTGTAGCATATGATAACACACATGTTATCATTAATTAAACTTAACCCTTCAAGGTGTTATCAGTAATCCCAACGGGAAATTAAACTCCCTGCAATTTCAGCATTAATAGGTTTGCACCACTGAACCTTTGTGTATTCCTCCCCCACTATTTGTACTTTTAAAAGTTCGGGTCTCAGTTGATTGCTATCGTTCACGTCAGTAAGACCTGTTTTGTAACAGTTGCGTTCTTGGGGTAACAAGTAACCCCATGTTAGGGAAAAGGGTGTATTTTATTCCAACCATCTCCAAAGTTTGGTCTTCAGTAATGTCTAAGAGATATCACAATAGCTGTGCTGGGTCTTCTAAGCACAGCAAAGCAACTATGAGTGTACTTGGTAGATAGGAAGACTAAAACAAAGTGTGTAAACTTCGGTACCTCGGTTTGTATTAACATCGTCATGACATTTGTGAAAAATGTGTATAAACTCTACACTAACTTTTCACTATATTATATTACATAATATTTTTTTTAAATACTAAGTTGCTGACCAAGGCAGTTTATTAAGTTATAAAAACACTTAACATGTAACGTTTCAACCCTGTATCAGGGTCTTCCTCAGACGAAGAACTAAACTAAAATTATGAAATACATGATTTGTTTTTGTGTGGATAGCAGTGGCGCAACCACAGGGGGCAGGGTGTATTGCCCCCCACCTTTGTTGGAAATGAGTTCTAGGGAGGAGCAAGGTGGGGGGGGGGCAAATATTGACGGCCTAGTGTACCTGTAGGGGCAATTACCGCCCAGAACTTCAAATTTTATGCAAATAGGAAGACTTCTCGTAGAATTTTCTTGCTCGTTTCGCTCACACTGCCTGTCTTTCTTAGTCTTCTCAAGTTCAGAACCGTAGCTAGGAGACGGCCCAGGGCGCCGAACGATCTAAATGAAAAAAAGTTGTAAAACTGATTGATTGATTTGTGTTTTTTGTCTACTTTATGCACAGAAAGGCTAATTGATACTACCACTACCAATAGTAATAATAATGTTTGTACTTCCCTCGAATCCCGGCTTGGGCATGGATGTTTGGGATTATCCATTCATCATTTTCGTCATGCCATCACTCATCCCCATCCTCGCAAATTAGTCAGAAGTTGCACAAGAAACGAAGTAAAATAAAGAAAATCAATACTAACAATAATAATAATGTTATAATAACATTATTAGTAACATTATTTTATTAACATTATTATTATTATTAGAATTATTATTATTATTATTGGTACGTTTATCCTGGTACTTGTGCCCCCCTCCCGACAAAAATTCGTGGTTGCGCTTCTGGTGGCTAGTCACCCTGCTATGTGTATGTAATCATTCTGTGTGTGTATTTCATCATTTTAATTTAGTTCTTCGTCTGAGGAAGACCCTGATACAGGGTTGAAACGTTACATATTAAGTGTTTTTATATCTTACTAAACTGCCTTCGTCAGCAGCTTAGTGTTTTTAATATGGAAACAGGGCTTGATTATATTGCAATATATTTTCTTGTATTATATTATTGTGTTGGTCATCACTGGTCGTACCCCATGCAAAGTAAGACTAAAAACATTCTGCAGTGCAAGCAACACCTTGACATTTCGTAAAAGTGCTTATCATCTGTTATTTTATTGTATTGGGCTGTAAAATATAGTACTTTTTATTGTATCTCTAGTGAAATAGACATGAGCAGGTAAAAGTAGATACACGGAAACAGTAAAACAACTGGAGCGAACTGACTAACTAAATTTGTTAAAACACGTAACACTTCATTGTATTATAGTGTATTTTCTTGAATTGCATTCGTGTATTACTACTATTTTATTAGTTATGAAAACGCCTAGTAAGTGTAGAAGCTATTTTGTATATATCATTACGCTCTCTTATTAACGGGGGGATCGAACTAGGGACTTTACTTAGCTCATTTTCCATTCATCTTTCTTTCCGGCGCCGCTCGCTATACGTGGTAAGCTTGATGGTAAAGTGCAAGAGGTACTAACTACACACATTCAAGAGATGGCAAAACACAAAAATTTGGATTTTACGGTTTCAAGTTTGAATCACATTTGGTAAGAAATGTATATAGTCGCCTGTCTATGCTGATAGCTCTCACCTTCAGAGTGAACAATTAGGCGTGAGACTGTACTTCTCTCCCCAAAACTCCCCTACTCCTTCCAAGTTACAGTCTTCTGAAAAAATGACCCCTCACTGCCCGTTGCACTTAATACTTATTCTCTCTCCTTTTTCCATAACGCCAAGTCATTTCCCTCCAGTACCTTTTGGGTCAACATTTTATTTACCTGTTTGCAAAACCATTCATACAGGAAGGTTGGTTAATTTCTGACGTGGCATTCTTTAGATACCTATGAGTGCAACGGCTGGTGATCGGGTTTATGAACTTCGTGCCTGATAAAGTTTCTCATTGTTAAGGTTACCCCCTCTGGAAAAAAAATTGCTCAATTGAAATTTATATAGTAGCATGGTGATCCACCCTTGATAAGCCGAGTTTTATTTTTAAAAAACCCATAAAATGAAAATATTACGGTATGTGAAGAAATCCTGCAAACAAAATAAATTAGACCTTAGTGTAAAGTGGATTTACAGGCAACCTCATGTTAGTGTTAAATTGTTCTAATTTCATGTTAGGGTTCCAGGGTTAATGAAAGAACATTAACCTTCGTTTGTTTCTGTACCTGCATTTATAAAGCAATTTTAATAATTACAAAAAGCACCATCATTATAAAGCAATTGAACACTGTTACGGGAATTAGGCTCATCTCGAAACACACATCACATTATGTGGGGAACAGATTTTTACGTGAATTTTACCTCCTATGTATTCCGGCGTTGGCTCACTGATGTCGGAATAACAAAGATGGCCGACATGTAAGCGCTACGCCTTTCTTTTCAAATATTCGTTGATCATTTGGTCTCATTATCATTTTTGTTCATCGTGTTAATATTCTACATTGTTGTTTCGTCAAATTTAGTGCAATGTGTACCATGAACATGTTTGAGTTTCATTGTCATATTCTGCGGCTGATACTTCATTTACTTTCATTTCGTGTTTCAGATCCCAAACTAAAAAGAAACTATCGTCTTCAGGTGACGTAGTTCCTTCTGTACTCACATTTTAGTCCAGTCAATGAAGGCAAAAGAACGTCGAATGTCAGGAATAATTTTAAAAGCTGAATTTTGGCCATTTGGAATACCACTTCTTCTTCTTCTTCTTCTTCTTCTTGAGGCGCTACAACTTCATGTATTGAAAGTTTTGGCCTTCTCAACAACATCTCTCCATTTTTTCCTATCCCGGATGCTCTTCGTCCAATTCTTTACTTTCATGTCTTTCAGATCTTGAATTATTTCATCTTCCCACCGTTTCTTTGGCCTTCCTTTGTTCCTGTGCACCGAGTCAAATGCATGGGTAAAATCTATAAACACGTTGTAGAGTCCAATATTAAATTCATAGCTTTTTTCAAAAATCTGTCTTACTATGAATATATTATCTATAGTTGATCTGTTGGCTCGTAATCCCATTTGATATTCGTCAATTTTGTATTCAGTGCATTCCAATAGCCTTTTATTTAGTATTATAGCAAGTATTTTATATGCAATGTTTAGGAGTGTAATTGGCCTGTAATTATCACAATTTAATCTATCTCCCTTTTTGAAAATTGGGCACACTATACCTTCATTCCATTGAGTTGGTAACTTTTCATCATTCCATACACTTAATATCAGCTTGTGCAACTTCTGTTTCAATGTTCTTCCTCCATTTTTAATTAATTCTGGAGGGATGTTGTCAGATCCTGCAGCTTTATTTGTTTTTAGATTTTGTATTATGTGTGTTATTTCGTTCCACGATGGAGGATGTAGTTCTTGTTGATTATTGTCATTCTGTTCTATTGGTGCCTGCATACTTGTTGTTACATTATTATTAAGAATCTTTTTAAAGTATTCCTTCCATCTATTTAGGACTAGTGCTTTTTCTGAGATGATGTTACCTTCTGTATCTTTACACATCATTGGCGATACTGTTTGCTGTTGTTTAAAGGATTGTATCTCTTTGAAAAATTTTCTTGTCTCATTTTTCTTATAATTAATTTCAATTTGCCTTATTTTATCATTCAACCATTTCTTCTTCTTCTCTCTACACATTTTATTAGCTTCTTTCCTTTTTACATTATATAATTCTTGGCTGGCCCTGGTCTTTATTTGCATTGCTCTCCTTCTTGCTTTGTTCTTTTCTTGAATAATCCTTCTGCAATCTTCATCCCACCATTCATTTTTGGGGGTATATCTTTCTTTTTGTATAACTTCTTTAGCTGCCTCATTTTATAAATTAGACCTTAGTGTAAAGTGGATTTACAGGCAACCCCATGTTAGTGTTAAATTGTTCTAATTTCATGTTAGGGTTCCAGGGTTAATGAAAGAACATTAACCTTCGTTTGTTTCTGTACCTGCATTTATAAAGCAATTTTAATAATTACAAAAAGCACCATCATTATAAAGCAATTGAACACTGTTACGGGAATTAGGCTCATCTCGAAACACACATCACATTATGTGGGGAACAGATTTTTACGTGAATTTTACCTCCTATGTATTCCGGCGTTGGCTCACTGATGTCGGAATAACAAAGATGGCCGACATGTAAGCGCTACGCCTTTCTTTTCAAATATTCGTTGATCATTTGGTCTCATTATCATTTTTGTTCATCGTGTTAATATTCTACATTGTTGTTTCGTCAAATTTAGTGCAATGTGTACCATGAACATGTTTGAGTTTCATTGTCATATTCTGCGGCTGATACTTCATTTACTTTCATTTCGTGTTTCAGATCCCAAACTAAAAAGAAACTATCGTCTTCAGGTGACGTAGTTCCTTCTGTACTCACATTTTAGTCCAGTCAATGAAGGCAAAAGAACGTCGAATGTCAGGAATAATTTTAAAAGCTGAATTTTGGCCATTTGGAATACCACTAGCAGTGCAAAATTCCAAATGTTTTCGCCGCTCCCCGCGGTGTTTCTCCCACCAAACCTCAGATTCACATACTCTCAGTTAATAACCTGTATCTCCGTAACGAATGGTCATAAACAGATAATCTTAATTTAGTCTTGATACTAATTAGATGTGCTACAAAAAAGGGATCTGTTTGGTTTTTCTCTAATATCGGTAGTTTTGTCGTAATTTAAACAACAATAAAAAAAGAGCTGGTATTTCCATGAACGTTTTATACCTTATAACATTTGAATATATTACATAAAAGGGAATTTTTTAAATTAAAAGTTGTAGCCTAATTTATAAGCTTTACAGTGATAAAAGTTTCAATGTATTTTAATGATTAATACACCATATTATTTTACCATTTAAGGTTTGTTAAGTCGGGTAGCCAAATGTTATTTGCTTCCTGATGGCCACCATCTTGAAAAGAGTCAACCATTTTGAAACTTTTTGGATTAATATATCTCGGGAAATGTAGCACATATCAAAGCCCGTTTTCTTAAAATCTAATTATATTGCGATTTACATTTGCATTACAATTTTCAAAAATTCAAGTTGTATTTGATAAGACTTTGCCAAATTTTGGTTGATGTGGTTATTAAAAAAATAGTAACTCTTTTGTTAATCAAAAATAAGGCGAGGAAAGTTTATTATTTCATACACAAGTGAACATGATTTCACTTGTGTCAACATTCAACGAAAGTTACAAAGAAAGGGAAATAATTTAACAAACTGTACGTAGAATGATTTAGAATATGGAATGATAAACGTTTGCATCTAGCATTGTTTTCATTACAAAAGGAATATTCTTTTTGCGTTATTTTAATTGAAATGGAAAATAATTTGGAAAGTTTGAATGAATATATTCCTACTAGTTTGAAAAATTACTTGCTATATTGTGTAATTTCACAGATTCTTTTAATTATATGAGAGCACAACACATTCAGTCTTTCTCGATCAGCTGCTTCTTAATATTTCAATACATATTTGACTTTTTGAAACACATTTTCAGTTGAAAAGCTTATACTTTGAAATTATAAGAATGCATTTACAGGTCATAAAGACAAACAGAATACGATCGAAAATAAAATTTTCTCCAGCGTTTGTTGCTGGGTCGTAATGGCACGCTTGAATATGTTCTACTTAACTTCATGCAACCGCCGCTTGACACTACCGCTTGTCTTAGTCGAAACGTAGTTAGACGGCGCATTGAGTGGACATAGTGCAACTGACCCTTAGTGGTTTTGTCATCGCCACGATTAAGCAAAGATGCAAAAAAGGTAGGTTAAACAACTAAAAATCAAAATCGTTTCTTTAGGTAATTATATGCCTTAAAAGGGATTTCTAAAATACCAGGTCATTCAAATATAACCGGGACTCATCTTTTTTTAAAATAACTTGCCATGCGCAGCAGTTGTGCATCCTTGGGAGAATAGAGCCCCAACTCCCAGAATTTTGCATAGACTCAAACAACAGTATGGGGAAGAGTGCTGTCACGAACCCATGTGTTTGAGTGGTGTAAGTGCTTCAGGGAGGGAAGAGAGAACGTGGAGAATGAGTCCCAGCAGTCATCACGTAAGTGGCAGCATACCGGTTCTCTCAGACCCCAGAAAGCGCGGACTCGTTCGGTAGGAAAAGTGATGGCAACGTTTCTTTAGAACTGGCAGGATGTTATCCATGTAGACTTTCTTATATATGCCACAACAGTCACTGCAGCTTATTACTCAGAACTCCTGACAACAGAAGTGAAGGAAAATATTCGATTCAATCGGAAGAGAGGTGGAAAGTGGATAGCCTTCCTTCAAGATAATGCAAGGCCTCATACAGCCAAACCAACTATGGCAACCCTCATCAAATTAAAATGGGACCTTCTGCCACACCAGCCATACAGTCCCGATTTGGCCCCAAGTGATTTCTACCTGTTTGGAAGGCTTAAATCAGACTTGGAAGGCATGCGGTTTGCTCATAACGACGCCGTCATCGGTAGTGTTCGGGAATGGATACGCAGCCAACCCAAACATTTTATGAAGGGCATATAGATGCTTCCAGATAGTTGGAAAAAATGTATGGACTCTGGAGGCGAGTACTTTGAAGGGTGACATGTACAATTAAGTATTTGACAATAAAGGATTTGGTATAAAAAATCAGTCCCGGTCATATTTGAATATCCTAGTATATATAAATCTTAACGTACGTTTTGCATTTTTTGAGGGTTCATAATGTGATTTCAGATGCTTAGAATTTCCATTATAGTCATATTGTCACACGCAACTGTATGATTTTCGTATCAATGACGTTCAACAATGGCTGTTTTATTCACCAAAAACAACGTTCTAACGATCAATTCTTTATGTAATGTGTTTGTGGGTCAGAATTATTTAAAATTGATATAAATGTCGCACTAAAATCTTGGTCTCATTTTCAGCGAAGTAACTCTCATATTATCCAGGAAAGGGGCAATGGATAAACTAGTGTACGCAGACCTATCTGAAGAAGAGGAGAAACACCTCCGGAGTCTATTTAAAGAAGACCCGGAGCAAATCCGGAAGGACTTGGAGTATCTGAGGGAGTGGTTAAAGAAGCAGCCTCACTTGCCACACGACATGGGTAATATTTTCAATAGTCTATTTACTAAAATAAACAAACACGATATCTACAAGATAAGAAATTCACCATAACCATCGAAACCTGTAACAGTGGTTTATGTAACTTGCCTTCACTAAATAAATTTGTTAGGATTACATGAAGGACAGAATGTTTCTTGTTTCTGTGGTGAAAAGATGATAAACTGATCGTGAAAATGAGAATGTGGTAACTTAGTCGAAGTCTTTGTATTGCTGTTACACTACTTCAAAATAACCTAAAAAGGTTATATATATATATATATATATGCCTTTGACCACAGCTTTGATTTCTTGACCAAACGACCACAAAAAGTTGAAAAACTCATTTTCTCTCCCTGTTCCGCACCTCATTTATTGCGCTGACGATGTTTCACGGGCGCAGAAAAGCAGTGATGAGTGAAAGATGAGCTCTCATCCTCTCATCCTCTCATCCTCTCATCTTCTCATCTTCTCATCTTCTCATCCTCCAAAATGTTTGTAGATCGTGACCTTTGTAAACCTCTCTCTCGAGAACGATGTGCCACACACACACACACACACACACATACATACACACATACACACATACACTCATTTTCTCTCCACGTTCCGTGCCTTATTTATTACGCTGGCGATGTTTCAGGGCGCAGAAAAGCAGTGATGAGTGAAAGATGAGCTCTCATCTTCTCATCTTCTTATTCTCTCATCCTTGAAGGACCAAATGTTTGTAGATCGTGACCTTTGTAAACCTCTCTCTCGGGAACGATGTGGCACACACATACACACGCGCGCGCGTGTATCATTTTCTCTCCCTGTTCCGCGCCTCATTATTGCGCTGACGATGTTTCACGGGCGCAGAAAAGCAGTGATGAGTGAAAGATGAGCTCTCATCCTCTCATCCTCTCATCCTCTCATCCTCTCATCTTCTCATCTTCTCATCTTCTCATCTTCTCATCCTCCAAAATGTTTGTAGATCGTGACCTTTGTAAACCTCTCTCTCGAGAACGATGTGCCACACACACACACACACACACACACACATACACACACACGTGTATTGTGACGCAAGCAAACAGACAAAATAATAATAATTGTTGTTTTTTAGGATTCCTGGCCCCCCATAACCCCGCCAGGAGTGCGTGGTGCCCAACCAAAAAAGTAAAGGTTTTCCCGTACGGCCTTCGAACGTAGAATTGATTGACGTGCGGGCGAATCTCTTCCGGAATGTTTTTCAATTCGTACATCTGACCATACATGCTATTCATCATCAATTTAGCCGTGTTTTGTTTGGCGTCTATTTCGAGCAGTTTGCCCGGCGGTAAAGTCTTATTGTTTTTAAATTTTTTGATTTTTTTACGCAAGGCCATGATCTTGCGTATGCACGTGGCGTTTAGCGTGTCCTGTGAGAAATACACGTGAAGATCAGCTTTCGTACAACCGGCTGGATTCGTAACGCCGCGATAAACATTAACTTCCGTACCGGGCAGAATGCCTGTTCCGGCGGCGTGGAATTCGCGCTACTCCCCAAGTTCACGTTGAAAGGGGAGAGGCCGGCTGCGACCATGATACTCGGGTAGAGTGACGTAAAGTCCAATGTCAAAATAATCTCATTCTCTGTTCTGTTTTTGAGTGCTACGTTTATGTGAGGGTTACGGCGTACGTAACCCCCGACCAGCTTGTGATGATACTCGAGATACTACTGTGGGAAACACAAATATTGCTTGTTCTGCAATGCTTCGCTGAAATAGTAATGCGAGAGATGCCAGTTGAGTTTGTGCTCTCGAACCTGGTCCGCGTGCAACACGCTCTGGCAGCACCTTTCACCGCTTCGGGTAAAGTGTTGGCTATCGGCGTGGTGCCAACATTCAAATTAGTGCGTCGTTGTCGTTGGCAGCTCTTCGAAACGTGATTCTCAGTCCTCCCATTTACATGATCTTCTTGTAGTCCGAGAAGAATCCCGGAAGCAAACACATGGGAAAGAGCACCGTGTGACTTCTCGTTGATATTTTGGTTCTCGCTTCGAATCCTCCCGCCTGATAGTATGCTGCGTCTGTTTTGGATAATTTCAACGTTCCCACTGCTGTTGATGTGATGCCTGGATAATCTATTCTGTCGATGACGGTGTTGTGTTTCCTCACCCCCACCTGCGAGAACAGGTGAGGTACGAAGTTATCCACGAGTATCAAATTTGCTGCTGCGGGGAACACGTATCTATTTTTCTTCTTCACCACGTCGAATTCAAGGTAGAGGTCCGCTCTGTGAGGATGAACGAACCCGTCCCCTACGTCCACGTCGTATTCGATCTCTCTGTTCGCTTCGTTCAAATTTCCGAACATAGGTTCTATTCATATTTTTACTTACGTATAGGCGTACATGATGAATCAGCAAACATATTTTTTCTAAGTCTTGCCGTTTCCAAGATAACCCTATTTCCGGTTGCCATTTTCGATTTCCGAGCATAGGTTCTATTCATATTTTACTCACGTATAGGCGTACGTGACGAATCTGCAAGCAGATTTCTCCTAAGTCTTACCGTTTCCAAGATAACGCCACTTCCGGTCGCCATTTTGGATTTCCGAACATAGGTTCTATTCATACTTTTTCTCACGTATAGGTGTACGTGATGAATCACTAAACAGATTTTTCATAAGTCATGAATTGGAGGGTTCTATGACAACCTATATTAATTCTCGTAAGAGAACAGAACGTGTCCTACGGGGCAAGTTAAGGGGCATGTGCATGGCCAAAGGGGAAGTTCCTTTGCGCGCTCAAGCATGATTTAATTTTATTATATTTTCAGATTGACCACAAAACAAGGTGTTGACAGGCAGTGTGTATATATATTGTAAGAAGATGTTTCATTATCAACCTCTACTTCTTGCAGTACATCCTGGACACAGCGTTGCAGGTTAACAAAGGACCTTTGGTCAGTATATATTTTTTTTCTTAAAACTGTTCGGTTACTCGCTCGTTCCTGACATCATACACAAAAGTTTTCTCCGCGATGAGGATGACGCTACACAGAGTGTCGGCAGGCAAGGCATCGTGGAACTCGCACACAATCTTGATGTTGGTGCGATCGTTAACAACCACCTGCTTTCTTTTAGATGTGTTGATGACGAACATGGGTCTGCGAGCTATGAACTCGTTTGGATTGTAGTACACGTCCACGTTACCGGAAGTCACTCGTTTGTAAGCTGTGTACGCCTCGTACAGTTTCAGGTAGTTCTCTTCTGCGATGTTTAGGTTGTAGTTCTCACGTGGGAAAACTTCGTTCCTGCTATTTTTGAGGTAAATGTTCTTAATCTTGCAGTTGTCGAACTGGCTTGAATTTTTCTCCTGATTGTTACCTCTTCCTGTCTGGAAGAGTACGACTGCAAACTCGGGCATGTCGTACCGAATGTTGTTGAATTGGGTGGTTACGTCAAATTCGAAATGATTGCCGGAAGCAGGTTTTTGCACACACTGGTAGCCATAAAACTGAATGGACACTTGAGGATTCTTCAGGATGTCGGCTTTGTACTTGAGAGCATAGTTTGATTCGTATTCTACCACTGGCACGCGCAGCTCCATGGATTTTACAATACACTTGGCAGCGTCGGGTAGTGTGTTGGGAAGCAAGGTAGTCCCGTCCGGGCCCAAAGTGCTGTATCGCATCAGTGCGTCGTTGTCGTTGGCAGCTCTGCGAAAAGTGACGCGCAAACCACCCTTCCACATGATCTCCTTGTAGTCCGAGAAGAAACCGGGCAGCAGACGCATGGGAAACAGTACTGTGTGACTTTGAGTTTTGATTTTTGTACCTGCTTCGAATCCCCCTGCCTGGTAGTATGCTGCATCGGTCTTGGAGAGTTTCAGTGTTCCCACGGCAGTTGAGGTAATCCCGGGGTAGTCAACCCTATCGATGACGGTACCGTGTTTTCTAACTTCCACCTGTGAGAATAGGTACGGCACAAAATTATCTACGAGTCTTAGGTTTGCGTTGGCAAGAAATGCTTCGCCGTTGTCTCTCTTCACCACATCAAACTTGACGTACAAATCAGCTCTGTGAGGGTGAATGAATCCATCCCCGACGTCCACATCGTATTCTATCTCTCGATTCGCTTCGTTAAGGTTGGCAAACGTGCGACGGTTGGGAGGGAAGGACTGCAACTCGTAACTTTCGATTTGTTCCATGATGGCTATTTATTATATGTTAATCTCCACGACGGCAGTGGTCGCGGCTCCTGCAAAATCAACCACCTCCCTCTTCTTGTCTGTCACTGCTAATTCTATGTTGTCTATGCGATTACGATATACAGGAAAGTATATCGGTGGGGAGGGTGTGTAGATAATTGGCTCCATGAATTTAGAGTTTGGTTTGAACGTAGCGATAATACCTGTCTGCTTGTGACTCCCTGGGATGCCGTCAGAGGATTTGGTGATCATATCTTGATCATTTTTTTACAGAGCAGTTCGGGTAGGTTGTTATTTATAGACCCCACCCCAATTTTTTTTGTTTTGTGTTCATGGCGATGGTCGTACCTAATGCGGCGACCCGTTCGCCCAGCGAGACGTCTCTGCTGACGAGTCTCCCGAAAGCTGCGTGCTCTAACTTTCTGTCAGCATCATGACGTACATCGAGATCGGTATTGGTATTGTAGGCAATATCGTGATCCTTGCATGCAGCATCCAGGGGATTCACACCCCTTGTCGCCTCTTTTAGTCGCTGTTCGAGTTTGGTACCGGGGCCGCGGTACTGGTAACCTGGCAAGTGCATCTTGAAGGGTAGCTTGTTGATGATGTCGTTCACGAGACCTCGACCTTTGGCCATGTTCCAAAATTTCGGAGGTAGGGTGTTGATGATTTTGATGAGGTACCCTATGCCTTTGTCATCATTCACAATGAAGTTGGCAAGCTTGGAGCTAACCATGTCCACAATTCCTACCTTCTCGTTGCGAAAGTTGCTGTTGCCTGTATTCTCCTCTCCTGCAATAACCAACAACCTGTCTATGAGCTTGCGCACGTCGTCAACCCATACAAACTCTTTGGGCAGGTTGTTGTAGAGTTTGATGCCGTTGCCTGTTTTGACCTGGTTCCATATCGGCTTGATGAGGTTCTTGTATTTTTCGCCGCTGCTAGATTTGACGCGATTCTGCGTAGTGTCGTTGTTTTGGTACAAGGCATCCGTCATGATCAAAATTTCCTTGTAATTTTGGTAATCATCGTCTGTGTAATCTCTTGGTTGCTTTTTTGGTGATGAGTTCCCACAGTCCAACCGTGCCGGGATACCTGTTCCAGCTGTTTTTCTCACCCAAATTGACTTTCACGTTTTCACCCTCGAACGTGACTTTCGATTTTCCGATTTTCCAAACCACGCCCTCGTTGAGTTCCATGGTTGGGTACAATCCGAAAACCTCGTCTTTCTCGAACTAAACTTAACGGCCAGTTGGTTTCTCACAACGTTGCAACGTTTAGAAAGTCGTTAATTTTGTTTCTGTATTTTCCGTCGTTGGGTTTCCTCGTCATGTCGATCGTCACAAATCCAAAATCGTCACTGTTCCAGCAAGAAGAACAACGTTCCGAAAATTGATTGATCAACAGGCCGTTAAGTTTAGTTCGAGAAAGACGAGGTTTTCGGATTGTACCCAACCATGGAACTCAACGAGGGCGTGGTTTGGAAAATCGGAAAATCGAAAGTCACGTTCGAGGGTGAAAACGTGAAAGTCAATTTGGGTGAGAAAAACAGCTGGAACAGGTATCCCGGCACGGTTGGACTGTGGGAACTCATCACCAAAAAAGCAACCAAGAGATTACACAGACGATGATTACCAAAATTACAAGGAAATTTTGATCATGACGGATGCCTTGTACCAAAACAACGACACTACGCAGAATCGCGTCAAATCTAGCAGCGGCGAAAAATACAAGAACCTCATCAAGCCGATATGGAACCAGGTCAAAACAGGCAACGGCATCAAACTCTACAACAACCTGCCCAAAGAGTTTGTATGGGTTGACGACGTGCGCAAGCTCATAGACAGGTTGTTGGTTATTGCAGGAGAGGAGAATACAGGCAACAGCAACTTTCGCAACGAGAAGGTAGGAATTGTGGACATGGTTAGCTCCAAGCTTGCCAACTTCATTGTGAATGATGACAAAGGCATAGGGTACCTCATCAAAATCATCAACACCCTACCTCAGAAATTTTGGAACGTGGCCAAAGGTCGAGGTCTCGTGAACGACATCATCAACAAGCTACCCTTCAAGATGCACTTGCCAGGTTACCAGTACCGCGGCCCCGGTACCAAACTCGAACAGCGACTAAAAGAGGCGACAAGGGGTGTGAATCCCCTGGATGCTGCATGCAAGGATCACGATATTGCCTACAATACCAATACCGATCTCGATGTACGTCATGATGCTGACAGAAAGTTAGAGCACGCAGCTTTCGGGAGACTCGTCAGCAGAGACGTCTCGCTGGGCGAACGGGTCGCCGCATTAGGTACGACCATCGCCATGAACACAAAACAAAAAAATTGGGGTGGGGTCTATAAATAACAACCTACCCGAACTGCTCTGTAAAGAAATGATCAAGATATGATCACCAAATCCTCTGACGGCATCCCAGGGAGTCACAAGCAGACAGGTATTATCGCTACGTTCAAACCAAACTCTAAATTCATGGAGCCAATTATCTACACACCCTCCCCACCGATATACTTTCCTGTATATCGTAATCGCATAGACAACATAGAATTAGCAGTGACAGACAAGAAGAGGGAGGTGGTTGATTTTGCAGGAGCCGCGACCACTGCCGTCGTGGAGATTAACATATAATAAATAGCCATCATGGAACAAATCGAAAGTTACGAGTTGCAGTCCTTCCCTCCCAACCGTCGCACGTTTGCCAACCTTAACGAAGCGAATCGAGAGATAGAATACGATGTGGACGTCGGGGATGGATTCATTCACCCTCACAGAGCTGATTTGTACGTCAAGTTTGATGTGGTGAAGAGAGACAACGGCGAAGCATTTCTTGCCAACGCAAACCTAAGACTCGTAGATAATTTTGTGCCGTACCTATTCTCACAGGTGGAAGTTAGAAAACACGGTACCGTCATCGATAGGGTTGACTACCCCGGGATTACCTCAACTGCCGTGGGAACACTGAAACTCTCCAAGACCGATGCAGCATACTACCAGGCAGGGGGATTCGAAGCAGGTACAAAAATCAAAACTCAAAGTCACACAGTACTGTTTCCCATGCGTCTGCTGCCCGGTTTCTTCTCGGACTACAAGGAGATCATGTGGAAGGGTGGTTTGCGCGTCACTTTTCGCAGAGCTGCCAACGACAACGACGCACTGATGCGATACAGCACTTTGGGCCCGGACGGGACTACCTTGCTTCCCAACACACTACCCGACGCTGCCAAGTGTATTGTAAAATCCATGGAGCTGCGCGTGCCAGTGGTAGAATACGAATCAAACTATGCTCTCAAGTACAAAGCCGACATCCTGAAGAATCCTCAAGTGTCCATTCAGTTTTATGGCTACCAGTGTGTGCAAAAACCTGCTTCCGGCAATCATTTCGAATTTGACGTAACCACGCAATTCAACAACATTCGGTACGACATGCCCGAGTTTGCAGTCGTACTCTTCCAGACAGGAAGAGGTAACAATCAGGAGAAAAATTCAAGCCAGTTCGACAACTGCAAGATTAAGAACATTTACCTCAAAAATAGCAGGAACGAAGTTTTCCCACGTGAGAACTACAACCTAAACATCGCAGAAGAGAACTACCTGAAACTGTACGAGGCGTACACAGCTTACAAACGAGTGACTTCCGGTAACGTGGACGTGTACTACAATCCAAACGAGTTCATAGCTCGCAGACCCATGTTCGTCATCAACACATCTAAAAGAAAGCAGGTGGTTGTTAACGATCGCACCAACATCAAGATTGTGTGCGAGTTCCACGATGCCTTGCCTGCCGACACTCTGTGTAGCGTCATCCTCATCGCGGAGAAAACTTTTGTGTATGATGTCAGGAACGAGCGAGTAACCGAACAGTTTTAAGAAAAAAAATATATACTGACCAAAGGTCCTTTGTTAACCTGCAACGCTGTGTCCAGGATGTACTGCAAGAAGTAGAGGTTGATAATGAAACATCTTCTTACAATATATATACACACTGCCTGTCAACACCTTGTTTTGTGGTCAATCTGAAAATATAATAAAATTAAATCATGCTTGAGCGCGCAAAGGAACTTCCCCTTTGGCCATGCACATGCCCCTTAACTTGCCCCGTAGGACACGTTCTGTTCTCTTACGAGAATTAATATAGGTTGTCATAGAACCCTCCAATTCATGACTTATGAAAAATCTGTTTAGTGATTCATCACGTACACCTATACGTGAGAAAAAGTATGAATAGAACCTATGTTCGGAAATCCAAAATGGCGACCGGAAGTGGCGTTATCTTGGAAACGGTAAGACTTAGGAGAAATCTGCTTGCAGATTCGTCACGTACGCCTATACGTGAGTAAAATATGAATAGAACCTATGCTCGGAAATCGAAAATGGCAACCGGAAATAGGGTTATCTTGGAAACGGCAAGACTTAGAAAAAATATGTTTGCTGATTCATCATGTACGCCTATACGTAAGTAAAAATATGAATAGAACCTATGTTCGGAAATTTGAACGAAGCGAACAGAGAGATCGAATACGACGTGGACGTAGGGGACGGGTTCGTTCATCCTCACAGAGCGGACCTCTACCTTGAATTCGACGTGGTGAAGAAGAAAAATAGATACGTGTTCCCCGCAGCAGCAAATTTGATACTCGTGGACAACTTCGTACCTCACCTGTTCTCGCAGGTGGGGGTGAGGAAACACAACACCGTCATCGACAGAATAGATTATCCAGGCATCACATCAACAGCAGTGGGAACGTTGAAATTATCCAAAACAGACGCAGCATACTATCAGGCGGGAGGATTCGAAGCGAGAACCAAAATATCAACGAGAAGTCACACGGTACTCTTTCCCATGTGTTTGCTTCCGGGATTCTTCTCGGACTACAAGAAGATCATGTAAATGGGAGGACTGAGAATCACGTTTCGAAGAGCTGCCAACGACAACGACGCACTAATTTGAATGTTGGCACCACGCCGATAGCCAACACTTTACCCGAAGCGGTGAAAGGTGCTGCCAGAGCGTGTTGCACGCGGACCAGGTTCGAGAGCACAAACTCAACTGGCATCTCTCGCATTACTATTTCAGCGAAGCATTGCAGAACAAGCAATATTTGTGTTTCCCACAGTAGTATCTCGAGTATCATCACAAGCTGGTCGGGGGTTACGTACGCCGTAACCCTCACATAAACGTAGCACTCAAAAACAGAACAGAGAATGAGATTATTTTGACATTGGACTTTACGTCACTCTACCCGAGTATCATGGTCGCAGCCGGCCTCTCCCCTTTCAACGTGAACTTGGGGAGTAGCGCGAATTCCACGCCGCCGGAACAGGCATTCTGCCCGGTACGGAAGTTAATGTTTATCGCGGCGTTACGAATCCAGCCGGTTGTACGAAAGCTGATCTTCACGTGTATTTCTCACAGGACACGCTAAACGCCACGTGCATACGCAAGATCATGGCCTTGCGTAAAAAAATCAAAAAATTTAAAAACAATAAGACTTTACCGCCGGGCAAACTGCTCGAAATAGACGCCAAACAAAACACGGCTAAATTGATGATGAATAGCATGTATGGTCAGATGTACGAATTGAAAAACATTCCGGAAGAGATTCGCCCGCACGTCAATCAATTCTACGTTCGAAGGCCGTACGGGAAAACCTTTACTTTTTTGGTTGGGCACCACGCACTCCTGGCGGGGTTATGGGGGGCCAGGAATCCTAAAAAACAACAATTATTATTATTTTGTCTGTTTGCTTGCGTCACAATACACGTGTGTGTGTATGTGTGTGTGTGTGTGTGTGTGTGTGTGGCACATCGTTCTCGAGAGAGAGGTTTACAAAGGTCACGATCTACAAACATTTTGGAGGATGAGAAGATGAGAAGATGAGAAGATGAGAAGATGAGAGGATGAGAGGATGAGAGGATGAGAGGATGAGAGCTCATCTTTCACTCATCACTGCTTTTCTGCGCCCGTGAAACATCGTCAGCGCAATAATGAGGCGCGGAACAGGGAGAGAAAATGATACACGCGCGCGCGTGTGTATGTGTGTGCCACATCGTTCCCGAGAGAGAGGTTTACAAAGGTCACGATCTACAAACATTTGGTCCTTCAAGGATGAGAGAATAAGAAGATGAGAAGATGAGAGCTCATCTTTCACTCATCACTGCTTTTCTGCGCCCTGAAACATCGCCAGCGTAATAAATAAGGCACGGAACGTGGAGAGAAAATGAGTGTATGTGTGTATGTGTGTATGTATGTGTGTGTGTGTGTGTGTGTGTGGCACATCGTTCTCGAGAGAGAGGTTTACAAAGGTCACGATCTACAAACATTTTGGAGGATGAGAAGATGAGAAGATGAGAAGATGAGAAGATGAGAAGATGAGAGGATGAGAGGATGAGAGGATGAGAGCTCATCTTTCACTCATCACTGCTTTTCTGCGCCCGTGAAACATCGTCAGCGCAATAAATAAGGCGCGGAACAGGGAGAGAAAATGAGTTTTTCAACTTTTTGTGGTCGTTTGGTCAAGAAATCAAAGCTGTGGTCAAAGGCATATTTTGACACTACTTATATATATATATATATATATATATATAATTTATCCACCAGAAGTCGGGATTAGCTCTCGTCTGAGCAGAGAGGGTGTCAAGTCGGGCAATTACCAGAGGCCCCGCGCAAGGGCATTCCCATACAGAATAAAAATAAAGTATTTATTGTCATCGGCAAATACAATATTAAAATATTTGTTATTGATAATTTTGTTTTCAATAATGCGTAAAGGTGCATGACTAGGGGTATGACTCAATAATTATATGCCAAGTATTATAAAGATTTGGACATAACATAGAGCCATGCCAAATGTCGCGATATTGATGGAAGTGATTTATGTTCAGAACTGAAAGTGTTCCGTGATCTCTTACCTCAGGAAATTAAAACAACAGAACGTGACCTACAATACACTCGGTATCTTTAAACCTCTATTCCAAACATTTAGAATTTTGCTAACAATAGCTGTTAATGTAGCTAGTGCTGAGAGAAATTCTTCAAGGATTAAATTTATCCAAATTTACTTGAGATCAACTACGTCTCATTCAGAAGAGAATTTCCTCGTCTCCATAAAAGGAGAGCTCAGTGAAAACTGTGCATCGAAGAAGACAACAAGTGTTGGATTTTGGTAGACAAACTAATAGATAATGCAAAGTGAAAATAGAAGTCATAAATGTTAGTAGTTTCACATTACACAGAATATGTAATACATATATGTTTATTACATAGGGAATCGACTTTCAGAATGAAAAATAGTTTATCCAAAATTTTCAAATTTGTAAGGTGTATGTACGATTTTGGGTTGTAAAATGATAAAACTTGTACCAAAATCTTAATACATTATTCTGTGTGAAAAATATAATGGAGGGCTATATAAATCACTTGGATCTCGAAATGAACAAATTTCGTTATAGGCCCTGCGATTGTTATGTGCCCTAGGCCCCGCACCCACGAAGGGCAGGCAGACCCTGCCTCTAATTACAGGGAAAGGGAAACATCCTCCTGAAATAGTTTAAATGTTGTAATTAAGTTCATTTATTACTGAATCTTAGTTCTTGACACATGATCCACTCAGCAATTACAAAAGATACATTACGTTTCAGGTATGCCCAAATGAATATCATGTAAGGATATGTATTGATTTTTGAATAGTATTCCATGAAAACTAGTTTGAATAAATTTCAACCCCTGCAGAAAGTTCTAGAATCTACGCTGGCTTGGTCATTTACAGAATCCACTTTTACGACTTAATTACGGACGTTATTTCTTTGTTACTTTAAAAAGCACACGTTGCTTTTTCCGGATGTTTGGAGACTTTGGCATAATTGAACACTCTACTGATTTTATTGTTCTATTTCACAGTCAAAATTATATTAACACTTTGGAATAGATAAACTAACAAAAACAGCCTTCTAGAACACGTAAAAGTATAGTAGGGTGGAATTAGAGTCGAACCAGCAAGTGATTACTGCAGAAATGATCTTTGGGGGTGTTGTTCATCTACTTCAGGGTAATTAATTGCCAGAATGTCAAAACTGTACTCTTCGGGTAACAATATATATCAAAGGAACAATAAGAGGGACTAAATAGGCTTTGTCATGAATATTATGTTAAATACCTTTAACCACAAAACCTTATCAGAAGGTTATAACGTATCCATTTATTGTATCAGTAGCTGAAATATGTTACATTTCAATGAACGAAAGTATAATAGAGCGTAAAATTCGAATTTTAGAAGTTTAGGTTTGTTTAGGAACCTTACACTTTGCACATGGAACTAATGACGGAATAAGGAAGCAATGATCGAAAGAGTTCACTGATAGTGATATTTTCTGATCACTGATAGGTTGAGGGTGCCATACGATTTTGCCTCGTGGGGAATGGTTAAGGACATGTCGTACGCCTCACAACAGACAGACATAGCGTGATTGACACTTATTGGGTGAGCTGCATCTTGCGGCATCCTGTATTAAAGTGAATAAATATAGTGTGAACTTGTGTGCTGCTACGTACGTTGTAACATGAATGCTTTGAAATGTTTCAAAAAAGACTATAAGACAATATAAATGTCTATGAGCATAGCCGTAACTTGGCGGACTGAGGGCGGTGCTCCCCGCAACCAAAATTATCAGGTTCATGAAAATTTACGAGTTAATGGTAATTTCGTTAACCTCCTGGACCTGATGAAACGAGTATGTTTTTTTAATTTTTCAAATGTAACAGTTATTTATAAAAATAGTCGTGGATGATATTTTTATGGGTTTGAAAACTTTTAGATTCTGCCCTCCAATGTTAACAATATTTGGTCCCAAGTTCTCTTCTACCCCCCTCCCAATTTAGACCACAAGCTACACCTATGTCTATGAGACTTACATAAAAGCATGACAATATCGTGAAATTAACCATGTTCATCGGAATCGAAGAGTTCTCTTGCTTTTCTGTAGGAATTTGCACAATCGTGGACGTGGCAATATCCACGTGTCAATATAGCCAATTGTCCGGCAGGAGCATCGGTGGTTCAACGATTCTAGTCTGGTTAAGATGCTCTCATTGTGTCCATCCCCACATTACTGGGTCTCACTTGCTAGTTGGTCCGGCTTGACCAATAAAAACTTCACAATGATAATAATAAAAATAAATGTCTTGGTAGAAAGTCGTTGGGGTGTTGCCATAGTATAGAGGCATCATCTGCCTTATGCAAAACCCAATATCAAAGACACAAAAGTGACACATAAGCAGAGTAGTTGCACTTGTATGGGTGAAACACGGAAGTTTGTGTTTTATCTGCTTCGTCTGTCATTGTTCGTACATGACGATGAAAAGTGACGGTGGAAAGAAACGACTACGCACACGGGGGAACACTCTCATGTATGGAGGCATGTTACGTCATATATGGATGCATACTAATGTCATAACACGACGTACTATGGAGTAGGATCACTGCACCATAGGGTCGTTGAATCCATGACCCATGAGAAACACTGACGCTGCACTGGAACGCACGATAGCTGATGACGACACCCGAAGTTGTGGGAGAACACAGGATGACGTAAGGAGGTCGTACTGAAGGGGAAATATCGGGATGAACTGTTATATCACTGTGAGGGGGTTGGGGGTGTCGTAGCGAGAATCCAGAAAAAGGGGAGGGGTTGCAGAACACTAGGGTGGTATAAGCAGAGGGGTGCGATTCATGTTCGGAGGTAACTGGAACCATACACTCAGATGTCGTTTTTAGAGAGGCTAACCGAGATTCCGCTGAGGACTGTATACTTTTGTTCGGCTGATGTGTGTACGGTTGTAGTTCTGCTGTGGTCTGTACAACTATAGTCTTGCTGTTGACTGTTACAACGGTAGTCCGGATGCTACATGTGCACTGTAGTATTGATCTTAACTGTACAGCTGTAGTTTTTCTGGCAACTGTACAGCTGAAGTTCTGATGGTAACTCTACAACTGTAATTTTTGCTGGGGAACCGTCGGGCAGCACAATCCGGAGCTAAAGTCTTCATGAAGGGGGGTCCAAGGAGCGCCGACCACCGAAGATAGCATGACGGGTGGCTATGGATCGATGCACGGTAATTTACATGACTGTACTTATCCAAAACGCTGTACGGTAATGTGGGACACTAGCTGCTGCTTAAAGAATCGCCGTTGGGAAGTCCAGGGGGAAGGGGAATCTGAAATCCATTGAGTTGAGCTGTCGGGGTGTATCCAAAGAACAGAGATGAGCTGGGTACATCTGGAACTGTCGAAGGTGAGATACTCCATTTTGGTGTGTGATGAGCGAACACGATGACGTTCCTCGAAATATTCTGTGGCAATGTACATTGTTGCCGACTGTACCGGTGACTTGACGGTCAGGACGCGGTATCGTTATTGCGACGACATATCGACGTGTGCAGTGAGAGAGAAGAGGAAAGAAAATGTTGGTGGGAATTCAGAGAAGATGATTGTTACTTATATAGGCAATAGAAAAATAGCTTTTATGTAATGATGATGGAGGGGTGTAAATGAAATAGATTGTAATTCTATTGGACGCTAGGAGGAATTAATTGAGACGGCTTTGACTTGGAACAACGTGGAGCGAAACAGCAGCATAATAGAAGAATGGCTGAAATAGAAAATGGAATTTCTGTTGCGCAGATTAATGTGATATTGAGCTGAGATGAAGCGTCCATTGAGTTTTCCGTGTCTGTAAACAAAAAATAAAAAAGGGGGAATAAGTAAAAAAAAATGAAATTGAGTATCGGGCTACTAAACATTTCCTACTTGTAATTGGTGTAAATATAAAAACTGCATGTATGGAAAAGTGCATGCGTATGCAAGGGGTTATGCGCCCTTGTCTCGCCCTAACAAGAAATTAACTCTAAAGGGAACAATGTTCTAACTCAAAACAAAAGTATGGCATTTTTGATTCTTCGAGATGAGAAAGGGAGGGGGTAGTTGTGATCATTCTCTGGTGGTAAGGGGGAATGAATGAATGTAAAAGTTCAAATGCAGAATGCATTAAATCATTAGTTTAAAAATTGTAGAAAGGGACAAGGAGAGGAAAAAAAAACATTGCTGAGTGTATCAGCCTGTCTGATGTTTGTTTTCAATTGTATTTCCTTATTCATTAGTGGCAGTTACGTAACGTAAACAGTTCGCGGAGCACAATGACAAGCGAGTGACAGCTGAAATGCTGATTCGTCTAGATTCTTCTTCTTTCTTTCTTTTGTTTATTTCTTTCCCCGTCGAACACCGGCAAGGGAACAATAGAATTCCATTCGTGCAAGATTCGCAAGATACACTTGTAATCAACTCAAAGTGAATTGATTAGTTCATATATATAGCATATTCATTAATTATTAACATTACTTACAGCAAGGTGATGGATATAACGACTCAATTAAATTACATTTATTGGTGGGGAAAAGGGGAAGTTTACATCTACAGTTTACATTTGTTGTCTTATTTTTACATTGTTGGCATGCTTTAACCTTGAAAGTACGAGTTCTTTATTTCAGTGAAAATAAAAGGAGACATTGGGGGGGGGGAGACCAATCAGTTTGAAAGATGACTTATTTTATGTGGAACTAAGTGTTGGAATTATGCAGGAGAGAGATTAATCGGAGTATGTGTGACGGGGTCTATGAGGGGTGGGTAAGAGTTGATGGGGAATATCAGTCAGTTAGTCAGTGTCGTCATAGCGAGGTTTTAAGCGGGAAATCGTGAAAGTATCTGTTTTCGGTTTATCACGACCAGGTATGAAAATACTTCGTAGAAATTAGCATCTATTTTGCGTTTTATTGTGCCTGACAACTTACAGGAAGAAGCAAAACCCTTTGAAATTCCTGGGGTTGGTGTTGTTTCTAATATCCAAACACGTTGACCAGGTTCATATTCTACTTGTCTTTGTTTTCTGTCTGAACATGTTTTTTTCTGTTCATGACGTTTGTGCAAATGTTCATGAGCCGCCTTTCTGATGGACGTTAGTCCTTCGAATCTCTGTGCGTTAGTAGGACAAATGTTGCCGGGTGTGGTGGGAAGAAGTACTTCGTCTGCTAAGAGACCTGGGTGGTGACCAAATAGAGCATAATACGGTGATACCTGCAATCCAGAATGGATTGTAATATTGTGACTAAAAGTACTGCTTGCTAAGAAGTTATCCCAGTTTTGTTTCTTTTCTAACACGTAAAGTCTTTATACAGGGTGTCATTTTAATGGCGCCCACGGACCACAGATTCGTATAGAGGACATCAAAACAAACAACTTTTCTCAGTAATATTTTTCTCGTTGGTGCGTCGATTCGACGCTACAGCCATTCAAAGAAGACCGTTTTGCCGCCTGGATGCTGGCAACCCAACACAACATTTAATCGTACCTGTGACGTCATATCCTGCGGCGAAACAGCGAACGGCAGGGTTACAAGGAACACACAAATTTTGTGAAAATTGACAAACTACCAACCATATTATTAGCTGTAAAACGAAGCGAGAAACGCGTGCAGTAGACCGAGCATCATAGCGTACCAGATAGATGATGAGCAGTCATCTCAGGGGAAGGGGGAAGTGAACCAACGATATGAGAAATGGTAAAAAAAAAACGTATTCCAAATGAAGTGTCAATATCGGATTTTGTCTCAGTCTACATCTAAAATATCAACAACAATAAATTTTATTGGCCTTGCAGCTTACATGTGGCTGTTTACGCCCAGCTACATGTCAAATACTTGCAAATCTAGTTGCAAATTTGATATCTACAGGTTTGTGTCCAGATGCCTTGTGGTACTTTTGGGCTGATAACGGAAGTATCCGAGGTTCACGCTGTTACATTACGACTAAAACACGCACAAATACAGTAACAAGCTAATGATGAATCAGTAACGAATATACTGCCCTGTTCAGAGTTGCAAACTATTACATGTGTATCCGGTGCATGCATAAACACAGTCGTCAGAGAGCTTGTATTACTACTACATATATCCCTGTATTTTCAATAATTTTTGCCATTTGCCTCATAATGCTCTGAATATACATTAGATTATCTGTTGCTTACCTTTGGAATTTTGAGTTCCTTCATTTCTATTTTGTCATCTGTTCAGTGTGTCACAGACAACTAGTATCAGAAGGACGAAGTGGATAGACTAAATTGTAGATGCCAACTTGGTAACTAGATTTGCAAATATTTGACATGTAAGCTGAGACAAAATTCGATATGACTACTTCCACTTGAATTCTATTTTCTTTCTATCATTTTTCGTATCGTCTACTTTCTGTTAGGTTACAGAACGTGCTTTCTCGTTTTGTTTTACGGTACATAATGTGGCTGATTGTAGCTATGTCATTTTTCACAGAGTATGTGTGTTCCTGGTAACCCTGGAACGCATCGCTTCACGACGGGATATGACGTCACAAATGCAATCAAATGTTGTGTGTGGTTGCCAGCATTCAGGCGGCAAAACGGGCTTTTTTGAACGACTGTAGCGCCGAAACTACGCACCAACGAGAGAAATGTTACTGACAAAAGTTGTTTGTTTTGATGTCCTCTATACGTTTCCGTGGTCCGTGGGCGCCATTAAAATGACACCCTGTATATTCTTGATATAATTGAACGACGCTTCGGCGACTCCATATCTAATGCCCTGAGTTGAACGCCAGTTAATTGAGCTAATTCTTGCAGTAATAAGCTAGAGTTTTGACTACTACGGTCAAAACAAATACGATCGGGATTTCCATTAACAAGTAAAACATTCTCTACTGTCAATGATTGAGAAAAAAATATTTATGTCGGGTGTGTGCTTGGTAGAAATTAGACATCTAGATGTATTTTACGGAAGGAAAGGGGGTTAGGGGGAAGTTTGTAAAGTTTGTTGCAGGGCTCCAGAGGCTTGTTTTGCTATTTGACATGGAATGCAGTTACGTAGATTGTCACATACATAAGGCTTCATGTTTGGAAATTAACATCTTGCAAGAAGGAGTGCATATGTTTTATGCCCTCCTTGATGTGCTGCCATCATAGGATTACAATGAACTAAATTAAAAATCTCTTTGCGCATTGCTTGTGGAATGCAAAGACGATCTTTGTGACCTTCATTTATTTTGGTTTTTTTTGTACAAAATATCATCTTTAAACACAAAAGAAAAAGATAGTTTTTGATATATAGGATTAGCTTGTGGACTACTTTCTAGGATGCTCATGACTTATTTAAATAAGAGTTATTACGCTGGGTTGTTTCAATATCAAAATTTGCAGATTGTAAAAAGAATGTCTGGTGAAGTAGATCTTCTTCTTCATCATCATCGTTGCGACTTTTATCAGAATGGTGTTGTTCTTGGTTATTTGGTACAAAATGTTTTGAAAGTGCGTCGGCTAGATCATTCAGTGCAGAACTAATGTGTTTTATGTCAAAATCGAATGTTTGAAAAATAATGTTCTGCGTGCAAGGACCCCAGAAAGTTGTTTGGTTGTCTTGAAGTAGGATAGAACGCGATTATAAGTGCAAACAGTGAAGTGACTGTTGATTAAAAAGAACTTCAAAGTTTTAAACACATAATATGCACCTGCAACTTCGAGTGTAAATATGTCTGCTTTTTTTTCCGTCGCGGTTAGCGGAACTGGGAGAGGCTTCCCCTTAGGCCGTCTGTAGATGCATCAACATGGACAATTGAATGGCGGGACGGATCAAAAGCTCTGTGGGGGGCAAAGACGTGATCATTTCTTTCGGGATATCAAAGCTTTGTTGATGTTCATTAGTCCATACGAACTTTTCATTTTTACGCAGGAGCTTAAATAAACATGCTGTGGGACTCCAAAGCTTTTAATGGGGCGTGTAATAAAATTCACAATTCCAAGAAAAGATCGAAGGGGGGAAATCCTCAATGGCTTTTAAAACATGTTCTGAAATTCAGAAGCCTTTCTTGGTGACTATGTGGCCTAAAACGAGAATCTCTGTGAAACTTACATTTCGTGCAGCCAATTTGAGATGAACTTTTCCAAGTTTATGAAAAACTCTCTCAATTAAATCAATCATTTTTTCAAGGCGATCAGTATACAGTAAAATATAATCCGTGTACACGGAGAGCTCTAAACTGTCAATGCCTTGTAATGCGAGTTCTGAGACTTTGTTCATTACTTGGCTAGATATACTCATTCCTTGGGGCAATCGGTTATATGGGTAAATTCCTAGATTATTGATAGAAAAGGCTGTAATGTCGTTGGATCTTTCAGTAAGCTCTACGAAAGAACGCGCTATTAAGATCTAAAACTGTGTAATATTTCTTCCCTGCTAATTCTGACAATATCGTGGCGATATCTGGTGATTGTAAAGATAAAGGGAGGATATGTTCATTGTATTTTCGAAAATCAGATACAACCCTAAAAGAGCCATCTCGTTTCTTTACTAAAAGTACTGGGTGGCGATAAGGACTATCCTTACAGTGGCTGATTACTCCGTGTTCTAAAAGCTTGTTAATTTCTTCTTTCATTGAATATCGAAGATGGATCGGGACTTGATAGTTTCGTGCGAATATTGGTTCTTTTGTCTTAAGTTTGATGTCATATTTTAAAATGTTGGTTTTGTAAGTTTGTCACCTGGCCAAGAAACAACATCTGCGTATGTGTGAACGAGCCTGATAATTTTTGCTCGTGCTTCCGGTGGCAGGTCAGGATTGATTTGGAATAAAGAGGGGTCAAATTTCACAGAGTTGCTGATCTACAGCACTTTTTCTGACTAGTATATGATAGGTTAACGTTGTTGCCTGTTTCATACAAAACTGAAGTTAGGTCAGTTAGAATGTCACAAAGTGAAACGTCACCAATGGAAGTGTGTTGTTCTAACTTTACTACAGTTTCATTTGGGTTAATTACTTGGATCACAGGGAATTCAAAATTTATTGTAGCACTCGGGATTGTAATTTCACATTTACTCATAAATTCATTGAAAGGTGTGAAAAGAAAAGCTTAGCTTTTTACAGATGAGGGGGTCAACATCAAACAAATGTGCATACGGCTAGGCGGTTGAAGCTGAACAGTTTATTTAATTGTAGCTTGGCATGTAAACACTTTGTTATCTTCTATCTGATCTAAAATTAGCTTTGTCAAAGGGTGTACTTTTTTGCTTGTCCTTGAGATATTCCATTTCGGAATGTGACCAAAATGATGTAAAGTTAGAGTGTTGTTGTTCAGTGAAATATCACACTTTTGTGATTTTAAAAAGTCATTGCCAAGGATGGGTGGTAATTTTTTTGATTCTATAACCCGGAAAGGGTGTGAAAACTTGTTTTTGCCTATGGAAAGTGGGATGACTACAATTATGGTTATGTTCAGTTTCGAACCAGTGACCCCTTGAATGTAAGATTTTACATGAGGGGGAATTAAATGCAGTGGAATCAGGTTGATCTTGGACCCTACGTCAAAAAGGAGGTCAATATTTTCATCTTTTACCTGTGCATTAATAACGTATAGTCCATTTTTTCAATGATAGGTACATTTTTCCTAATTTGTGAATTTCTTCCTACAATTCATAAATTGCACTAGTTTGGGTTGGACTGTCTGTTAGTGTTATAAAAACAAATAGAGGCGTTATGATTGTTTTTCCCACAGTAGATACAGTAAGGTGCATTATTGTGGCCCCTTGAAGAGTTTCCACGAAAACATCCTCTGGAACCACCTCGTGAAAAACCACGAGAGTTACCTTGAAATTTCCCTCAAGAATTTTCGTGTGTGCGATTAGCCGTATAATTGTAGCTGGGAGGAGTTTGGTGTGCCTTCCCCTCAATTTGAAAGTTACCTTCGGAGTTGTTAGAGTTATTACCCTTGTTGTTAGTTTGTGCTTTTTTTGCTAATTCTATCACTTTCGTGAAAAAGGGAAAAACAGCATCAGGCGAGGATAATTTACAATTGCTCAATTGTGCAGTCAAAGAGTCAATTGAATTCTGATTATTGCCGCTAGGCTTCAATTTCACTGGAGGAAGATGTGTAGACGTAGATGCTGGCGCCACACAATGGCCGCAGTAGGAACTGCTTGCAGAGGGGGCAGATAGGTGTTGAAGTATTAGCGGTCGAACTGCCGTGCTTTGTTGGGGGCTAGTTCTGTATAGCTTTGCATGTATGCGAGCTGATTCAATAGTGGGGGAGGGGGTGGAAGGAATTTGCTGGAAATTGTTCTGTGGACATGATGTAGCTGCAGGCGAAGTCAAACCTGGGAATGCTGACTGCATGTGCATTGTTTGCGTGGTACTGGGAAAAGTTAAAGGCGATGTAAAGTACAAAGACTGCAGATATTTAGCGGGATTGAATGCTTGCTCTAATTCATTCTCGTCTTCCGTCTTTCGTGTCTGAATCAGGGATTCTTGTCTGTAAAAGTTTTGAAGGATGGCAATAAAATCCTCAGTTCTGTCAAAAGTTGTATTGGATAGGCAAGGAATATATTTCGATCTCAATAAAGATATATTATTATTATTATTATTATTATTATTGTTATTATTATTATTATTATTATTATAATCCTGATATAACGTAACACATAATCTGGTCCTCTGTGGCCTTGGGGAACTGTTGTAAAGACATCTGTTTCTTGGATATAACGTAAGCCTAAGTCGGTTCAGTGAACGTTTGTTTACGTCCAAGTAACAATTGCACCGGCTGACTTGGTACATAAGATCCATTAAAAAGGTTACTTATTTTTGTTTTGATCTGGTCATAGGTCAAAGTGTTACAGTTTTGTCTAGTCCGTATGTGGTGTCTCTTGGAAGGACATAAGTATATCTAATGTACTTAATGGATGTCTCTTCATGTCTGCTGGATATTCTGAACTTCGACACGAGGACCCGAGATAGTTCTTTTGCAGGATAGCGACTGCAGATTCTGTTTCAAATTATGAATGTTGTAAATGAACATGGAAATAGTAATTCCTAACTTTCAAAATGGAATGAGAGATGCTGGAATTGTGACACAGTGAAATCTATATCTATAGAATTTTTATTTTTAAAAATATATATGTGTAGTTTTAAGTTGTGTCTAATATTCCTAATTCCTAATCCGGTTTCATTTTACTCGATCAAAATTTGATTAGTATGTTTGTTAGAGTGTTCTGCATATACTTTTGGATGACAATGTCATAAAGTCTTTGCCATTCATATCGATAATTACGTGACTTACTAATAAAAGAGAAACATTTAATATTATTGTGTTTGTAATTCAATTAGTGCACTTGCAGATGATACCATGTTATTACACTTCCTTCGTTGTCGAAAATACAGCTTAGAGGACACCAAAGAGAAGATAGATGCATTTTACACTTGCAAAGGAATGGTGCCTGAATTATGTACGAACATGGATCCTCTGTCACCCGACATGAAACTCTCAGTGAATAGTATGTGAGTATTAAACACTATGAAATAATAATATTCCCAAATATTAAAATATTCCTTCTTGAATGTTCTGCCTTAGTCTCGTCCTTGTCATTGCTAAATTATTACCTGCTACCATATCGTTTGTAAGTTTAACAGTCCATTCAACGAAGGACAAAAAACGTCAAATGCATAGAATAATTCCGTATAAGCTGAACTTTGTTCAGGGTTATTAGAACACTACAAGTAGTTCAAAGTCCCAAAAGTCCCACCCCTCCTCGCGGTGTTTTCCCCCAGTGGCCCTAAACATCAATTTCACAAAGTCTCAGTTATTTACCTACATATACGTAACAAATGATCGTAGGCAGGTAATATTTTTTCTTTAGTTTTAAGAGCCATTATTTTTAAAATCTAACAAAAAAAGTGATATTTGGATAGTTGTATTTCTTGATCACAGTGATTTTTGTATGTTTTTATATGTTGCCAATGAGAAATTAATATTGTGCAAATTTGAAACTGAAAAAATTTTCCTCCCCTGTAGAAAATGTTGAAATTCAAGATCATACAAATCCTTCATTATTCATGAAATGTGAAACATGAGTAAGTTCGGAATGTTGTAGTTTTGGAAGGCAACAAGACCCCGAACTTTTGTTTTAATATACTGTTAGTATGAGCCTTCCTGCTTGCATACATTCAATTGTTTTGATGGGGCATTGTTGCTTTTCATTGTTATGTGGCAACAAAGAGGGGTCCAAAGTGCAGTTTTTACCTGTTTTCAACCCTTTATCTTGGTTAAGCAAGAGTACCCCAAAGATTTGTTAACTGATCATGAAGCTCACTATTAGGACAAGCTACCTGATATAGCACATAACTTTAGAAAAAATGCACGTGGTTTTTGTTTTTACTGGTAATAATCAGTGTTAATAACAACATTAATAATAAACTATATAATGATTGATTGATTCATTTGGTGTTTTAAGTCCACTTTGTGCACATTAAGGCTAATCGAGACTGGGCCTAGAGTTTAAAGTGGGATCCGAACCAGTATGCGCCTCCACCGGGTATCGAACCCGGGGCCCCTTGATTACAAGGCGACGACGCTACCACTGCGCCATCGGGAGGCCCAACTATATAATGAAAAAAGGTGTGTATTGTGGACTTGTGGGAGATAAAGCATGAGAGCTTTTCTGCACGGCGTTGGACATGCAAAGGCATTTATCTTTATTTTCATTCTATTACTAGCAGTGATTCTCTATTTTCATTGTCTCTATAAAAAACACTCATAGAAACTAATTCTATTTTTTCATCTACCACATCTGTCGCCATCTTCCTTGTCTTTTGTTTAATTCCCCTTTATGCATTGACGTTAATAGATACGTAACTTTAGAATTTTACATGGATTGAAACATAAAATGTTGCCGGCTTTGGAGAATTCGAACCTGCGACGCCCCTTTGATCACAAAGCGATAGTGTCGGCCATCTTGCTTATCTTGCCTACTATTTATGCATTACAGCTAATCCGTACTGGAGCCCACACGGCAAAACAACAGAATCTGACTTCTCTTTATACATTAGTGGTGAAGTCTTTGCATTGTAATCAAAGGGTTCAAGGTTCGATATCCGTTGAAACAATTTTATGCATTACGGTTAAGCGATACATTAGTCTCAGTGAAAATCGAATCTTCGACCTCTTGGTTACAAAACTCCTAAGTCAGCCATTTTCTCTTTGTGTATCAAGTACAGCGCCTTGAATAACGTAGTGTGGAAAACGACCCAAGAAACTGGTTCCCGCGACTGATGAGAACATAGATGGCAGTGCGATCAGAATAGGTGCTAATTTTCTTATGAAAGTAATGCGGCTTTGTTAGTTTTTGGAATATATTATGTAGATTTGTTTGTCTTGAAAGGCGGTACGTGAATTGGTGGAAACAGTTATATTTTTGGAGTGATTTGCAGTCACGAAATAGCATTAATTTGGAAAGAAAAGTAAAATGAAATGAATAAATAAATAGCATGTGTGCGTAACACAAGAAGAAAAATCGCAATGTGATTCCGGACGTCAGGTCTTGGACTGTGTATTAGAGTTTATTTTTCTATGTTAATAGAATATAAATAGTATCCTGAGAGATATTTCATACCGAGGCGACAAACCACAAGTGTCGCTTGAAAGCGAGCAGTCGGTAATCAATGCAGCCGTTCAAACCGTAGGGACATAAGCTCTGACTGCACCGTTTCCTCAAGGAGATTTTAGACCAAAGCGACACGCGACAAATGTTACGAGGATTTCACACCAAAGCGACACGGGTCCTTCGGTCCAAGGCAACTTTCATACCGAAGTGATACATGTTGCTTGGAAAGGAGCCAATCAAGAGCAACATTTCACATCGTAGCGGCATGACGGGAAGCACAGGCAAGCGTTCTGTTGGTAAAATCCTCAAGCGATAAGTGTCGCGTGCCGCTTGTCGCTTTGGTGCGCAATCTCACTAAAGCAAGACACTCATTGCATCGCGTATCCGCGAACAACAAACCACGGCAACATGTTGCAAGCTATTGAGGAAATGGCCCAGTTTCAGCGACGCACAAGCGACAAAGCGACACGTGTGACTTAACGTGTAGCCTAGATCTGTTGTTGTAATGTGCGGTTTTTCGTGTCGCCTATCTGTTGTTCGCACAATTAGCAGCGAACGCTTGCCAATAGACTGAAGGCACCATGTCGCTTGTCACTTAGTTGGGAACTCCCCCTGAAGCGCGTCGCTTCGGTCTGAGCACCCTTCCTTTAAGGAGCTTTCTGACCGAAGTAACAAGTAGCACGCGAATACGCCATATGAACGTATCGTTTGCTGGTTGGACCCTCATGTGCAATGAATGCTATTTTACAGTCTGGAAGTGTGTGTCACTAGTGTGACAGTGTGAACATCCCGTGTCGCTTGTCCCATTGGTCTGAAAGTTTCCTTACACACATGTCGATGGCATTAAGGACGTTTTGTGGCTTTCCCCTTGTCGTTTCATGCAATCATCATTATCATCATCGCCGCGATTAGTTTAAAGCGGAAGAAAAGATACAGTAAATATAAAAAATATAAATGCTTCTGTGTGTATATCTTTAAAAGAAATGATGATGTTGATAATAATTATGAACCTAATTCATACACAAAAATTTAGTTACCAAGAGCATTCCACGCGTATTTTTTCTCCCGTATTATTAACGAAAGTATGACGATAACAGGACGTGGTCGACTGTCTAAAATGTTCGTAATATCTTCGCGACCACTGTACCAAATATCATGGCAATTATCACAGTCATAGAAGTGCTTCATGTAAAAGAATCAGACGTTGCAGCGAAAACTCCATTTACTTCCATTATAAGCAGACGAATACCAAGCACCGGGTCCAACACCAGCGCCTCTAGCGGTATCATTTTCGGGTGGAACCAGCCAGAGAACGCAGAACCGTGCCGTTTTCCACACTACGTTATTCAAGGCGTGGTGGTATCAAGGTTAATCGGGAATAGTAACTCACATTTTAAACAAATCAATGTTATTTTGCAATTTTGGTAGCATTGGGACTCGAACCAAAAACCTCTTCAATACTAAACAACAGTGTCAGCCACTTTACTTTACTTTTTGAATATCAGCTCTTTAATAAATACTAATCGGTACTGTAACACACTTTCTTTTGATTTAAACAGAAAATCAATATTAGGCAAATTGACAAGATTGGGAATCGAACCCGGGACCTCTTGATTACAGCATAAACACCCCCTATTTCCAAATTAGTTCATTTCCTCTTTGTGCACAAAAGTTTGTCAGGACTTTTAACCAAATAGAATTGAATACCCAATTTCCCCAGTATTGGGAATCGAACCCGGAACCATTTGATTAAAACATCAACTTTAACCATTTTATATTTGAACTACTAACTATATCGCGGGGGCGGAAACATAGTTTGTGCCCCGCCCGCGACCGCGTAGCCGCCGCACACAAAACACGGCCGCCATATTGTTTTTATAAGAATGCTATTTATGCACAGATGGGCTAATCGGGACCTATAATGCGGCCAAATAACAATTGACTTCATTTGACTGCATACAAAATCGAACCTTCATTCAAAGGCGACAACGTTAACCACTAACCCCACTCGATTTTTGAACACCACGATCTTGTGTTTATTTACACATATGTAATCGAGACATTTCAATATTGACGTCGCCGCCTTGTAATCAAATGGTCTCGGGTTCGATACCCGATAGGCACATAGAGCCCACTTTAAACTGTAGGTCCAGTCCCGATTAACCTTGCTGTGCATAAAGTGGTATTAAAACCCACCAAATCAATAAATATTGACTCTACCAGGAATCGAACCCTCGACACCCTTGTTTACAGAGCAAAAATCTTAGCTGCTAGGCTTTCGACTTACAGCGCCATCTTAAAATCAAGTTTCTTCATGTCCTTGCATCTTACACGCTGGATGCACGCGCATATCCTACACACACACACACACAAGCATACGTACGTGTTAGGTTAGCATACACCAAGATACAACAACACAGGTTAATTACCCCCTCCTCCTTCCCACGTCTTCAAGGTGAACAGACACATCAACTTTCTGCTGACTCAACAATATAGCCGCTCATACATGGCTGTCACAGGATGTAAAATAACACCAGACACATCGGATTTCTGCTGACTCGTAGGATTGAAGTGCTGCCATTCTACTTGTTCAGTATTTTAATTGAATTTTTAATATTATTTCAGGGTCGCTTGCGCTATTCCCGGATACACTCCAGAGGGATATAGAGTGTTATTGTACTCTTTGCAAAATGTCGATCCTAAAATCTACGATTATGACATGATTGCAAAACGCTCAGTTTGCAGTTATCTCATTATGTTGGCTTCGGACACTCTACAGAGAGGAGTCGTAGTAATAATAGATATCAGTGCAATGAAAGCTGCCCATGCGGTGAAGATATCCATGGCACAAATTAGGAAGAGCTTGGTAGTAATCCAGGTAGGTTTTATTTTATTTAACATGCAAAGTGGAATGTTTTGTAAATACCAGAAAAATGATGATGAGATTTGAAGTCAGTCACTTATATCCCTGAAGATGAGAGTGACGTCAGCTCTCGAAAGCTCGAAATCCTATCCGGAAATCACCTGGATGATTGCTCGAGAAAAGTTCTTTACCATTCACCGCCAGGAAAGCTTCAAGAATTATACCAGAAAAATGTTTCCAAAATTTGAGAATATTTCTACATGAGAACTACCGATGGTTATAAAAATAATGGAAACACCCATGTTTAGCAAAAACGCATCATTGTGGGCTGGCAACACTGTTCAGTTTGTACAGCTCGTGTTGGACTGTGAGTGTAGAAACAGGTTGGTCGAGATGCTGATTGACTTCTGACGTCACTTGTATCAGATTTGCTCGACGGTTCCTTGAGACATTCTCTTCAATGTTCAGTGGTCGGGATCACGGAGGATGCTTTTTCGCCCACTATTTTCCTTCGTTGACGATGTCTTGGCATGAGTTGTGTATACTGTCATTCCTTTGGACACTGTTGCTCTCGATGCACATAAAACCCTGGCCATCTTCATTACATTTGCGCCAACTAACCGCGCTCCAACAATCTCGTTGAAAGTCGAAGAAGTTCTCCATTTTGCCTCACCCATGTCTGGCCGATTGCAAGCACGAATGCATACTACACCGATCGTACTACTGACTACCATCCTTCACCGCAATAACAAATGCCGGTTGCAGTGCACTACTGATCAGTGTTCCCAGCCCACACAGATGCTGTGTTGTTGAATACAGGTGTTTCCATTATTTTGATAATCATCTGTATATATTAAATATTCTTTGCATTTCGATTAGCAAGATTCGGGTTGGATGTACAGTAATGGAAAAGAATACTTTCCCATACAGCCTTAATACCAATAACTTATAGGGGAAGTATTTCTTTCCACGACTATACATATCCAAGGTTATGTGTACAATTTTAGCTGTAAAACAAGTCTTAAATGGTCTATCATTTCATATATGTGTCTTTGATAAGAACAAGTCCTACTTAACAGTAAATTACAAGAATTAGCAGACATTTGAAATGTCACTACGGCAGTCGCATTTGACTTATACGAGGGCTGCTGGTAAAGTTTCTGCAATCAATATGAATAAGGACATGTGAAATTGTGGGAATGGCTTAATTGTTTTCAAAGTATTCTCTCTTAAGATTGATACACTTTTGCATACGCTCAAATCAATTTTAAAAGCAATTTTACCACTTTGAAGCTGATACCTTAGAAACCGCTGTTCGGAATGCGTCAACAGCTGCTTCAGGCGACACAAATCGCTCACCACACATCTTAGTTTTCATGTGTGGGAACATAAAGAAGTCATTAGGTGATAAATCAGGTGAGTACGGACAATGAGTCATTAAGTAGACATTTCTACTGGACAAAAAATCAACAGCTAGGTTTCCTTAGTGGGAACTGGCGTTGTCGTGGTGAAGAATAATGCGACAATTTGGGTTGGTTTTACGCAATTCATTAATGACCTCTGGCAAACAAATTGTTGTATACCACTCAGCATTTACAGTCCTTCGATCTTCTAAAGCTAATGTTACCACATGTCCGGTATAACGGAAGAAACAAGCAAACATTTGCTTGGCAGCACTCCTCGAACGAACAACCTTTGTTGTATTCGGCTCACTTTGAAACACCTGTAACGACAGCCACTGTGGTGTGGCGAAAGTCACTGACTTTTGCTGCCACCTAACGGTGAGAGAAGGAGCTCCTTCCGCCTCACTTGACGCGAGGTGATTTACCTTGGAAGCAGGGGAGAAATACACAGGACACAGAAGGAGTGAGACTCGAGGCATCGCGGACACAACGACGAGAGCGGCCTCCTTGTATATTTCTGAGTGTTTGTGGTGTAATAGTGGCTGTAAGTTGTGATCATCCCGAATAAACCAGGAGGTAAGATAACATTCTTTCATTTGGTGATTCTACCCTAAACTGGTGACCCCGACGTGATCCTTTTTTGGGGCCGTGAATTGTGCGTGGACCCCTTTATGTACCATACCAGCCGGACAACGTACACGCTAGACGACGCGCCCAATCCTCCTTTGTTTGTTCTGGACGCACCAAGTACACCGCGATGACAGAGGAACTTCAAGCGCAGCTCGACCAACTCAGGCGGGAAAACGAGCAACTCAGACAGCAAGCACTTCAAGCGAGGACTCCAGCACCGCACACGGTACCACCGCAAAAGGACTCTGTACATCGAGTGAGTGTGAAGCTCCCCCCATTCTGGCCAGAGGACATGGAATTGAGGTTATCGCAAGTGGATGCCCAGTTCACCATCGCACACATCACCCGGGAAGAGACGAAGTTCGCATACGTCGTGGGACAGTTAGAAGGTCGCTACGCGTTCGAAGTGAGATACATTGTACGTACACCACCAGCGACCGACCCTTACAACCGGCTGCGGACCGAACTCACGCGGAGATTTTCCCTGTCTGCAAATCAATGATTGCGGCAGATCCTGATGGAAGAAGAAATTAGTAGCCGCAAACCGTCCCAGTTCCTACGCCACTTCCAGTCACTCGCAGGCACCACTCCCATGCGTGACGACTTTCTGCGCACGTTGTGGCTCCAATGCCTGCCCGCGCAAGTCCAAGCGATTCTGCAGGTGCAGTCTTCGGAACTCCAGCTGGACCAAATTGCCTCGCTCGCGGACCGCATCGTGGAGGTGAGTCCCTCCATGTTCACCTCCTCGACAAGCAACATCGCCGCAACGTCCGCTTCGCCCAACCCGCCGGCCATCTGCGCGACCGCGACGCCACTCGGCCCGCCTCCGACACGGTTCGGCTTGTCCAGCGCGTCGAGGAGCTAACTCGCCAAGTCGCGTCCTGCAAAGCGAATTTTGCGCCTTCAGTGGCCGCTCGCAATCGCGTGACCGTACCAGCCCGCGCCGCTACGGACGCAGATCGCCGTCGAGAAGAAGAGATAAGGCAATATGCTGGTATCACCACAGCTTCGGCGACCAGGCTTAGAAGTGCAACGACCCATACACGTAGGCGCCCGCGACAACAATCACCAACGGCAGCCGCTAGTCGCGGCAAACGGCTGCCGGCCTGGTGGAAGCCGCCTTTACGTGACCGACCGCTATAGCAACCATCGCTTCCTCGTCGCCACAGGCTCGGATATTTGTTGTTTCCCGAGACGTTTGCTCCCGGACCGACGCCATCCAACCGACTTCGTGCTGAGTGCTGCAAACGACTCGACGATCAAGACGTACGGAATTCTGGCTCTCTGCCTCAAACTCGGCCTGCGTCGCGACTTTTCATGGCGTTTCGTCGTCGCGGACGTTTCCGTGCCCATCATCGGATCGGACTTCTTACACCACTTCGAGCTGCTACCGGATTGTTGCAACAAGTGCCTGCTCTACGGACGAACGGGACTCTCGGCTCCCTGCCATCCAACGAACACCACGAAACCCAGCATCAAAGCCTTGTCGGACGATTCTCCTTACAGCGACGTCCTAGCCGATTTCCCGACGCTCACGCGTCCCGTCGGCACGCCGCAAGAAGTGCGTCACTCTACGGTGCACTACATCCGGACCACCCCGGGCCCTTCCGTGTCCAGCCGACCTCGCTCCAGTTCGTTTACAAATAGCCAAGGCCGAATTCGACTCCATGTTGCGCGAAGGCACCGCATGTCGCTCCGACAGCCCCTGGTCTGGACTGGATTTCTGCTTCCCATTCATCGACGATATACTCGTCTCTTCACACAACCACGACGAACACCGCGAGCACCTCCGCACCCTCTTCGGACGTCTCTCGGACCACGGCATCCTGATTAACACCCAGAAGAGTGTGATTGGGACCCCTTCCGTCACGTTCCTTGGCTACGAAGTCTCCGCCGCCGGCACACGACAGCTTCCCGACCGCATCGCAGACCTACAGGACTTCAAACAACCAGCCACGGCTCGCGGCGTGCGTCGCTTCCTCGGCATGATCAACTTCTACCGTCGTTTCCTGCCGTCCTCTGCCGAATACCAAGCTCCGTCACCACCCTTCGCGGATCCCAGCCATTCCCATTGACATCGGACCTAGAACAAGCTTTCGAGCCCTGCAAGACCAGCCTTGAGAACGCCACGCTCTTGGCCCATCCGCATCCCGAAGACCCTCTGGGACTTTTCACCGATGCCTCCGCCACCTCCGTCGCTGCATGTCTGCAACAGTTCGCCAACGGCTTATGGCAACCCCTCGCCTTTTTCTCCCGGAAACTCACTACCTAGTGGCCACCGTACTACCGTACTACCGCGAACTTCTCGCAGTCTACGCAGCCGTTCAGCACTTTCGTCACATCCTGGAAGCGCAACACTGCACCATATACGTGGATCACAAGCCCATCACCTACTCCTTCCCGCAGCGGCTTGACAAACTACCTACAGTGCAACTCAACCAACTTTCCTTCATCGCTCAGTTCAGCACGGACATCCGCTACATTGAAGGCACCTCGAACGTGGTGGCGGACGCGTTATAGCGAGTAGACGCAGTTCACGGAATCACCCCCTCCCCCGACTTGCGCTCCCTCGCCTCCGCCCAAGAAGAGGACGATGAGCTCCGTGAGCTCCTGAATGGCGATTGTGATCTCCACCTCCAGCTCATGGACATACCTGGCACCTAAGTCAAGCTCTACTATGACACCTCCACAGCGAAACCCCGGCCGTACGTACCCGCAGAGACTGTCGCGCTTGGGCCCGATCATGCCAAGACTGCCAGCGCACCAAAGTTTCCCGACACGTGAACGCACCATTGGGCAATTTCGTTCCTCCGTCTACAATGTTTCAGCACGTGCACATCGATCTGATCGAGCCACTCCCACCAGCGGGACCCTACAAGTATTGCCTCACAGCCGTGGACCGTTTCACCCGTTGGCCCGAAGCCTACACCTTGGAACGCATCACCGCGGCTGACGTCGTGACGGCCTTCACATCGTGTTGAATCTCTCGATTCGGTTCCCCCGCGCGCATCACCACAGATCAAGGGTGGCAATTTGAATCTGAACTCTTCCGCGAACTAGGCCGGACCATCGGCTCCGAGCGCCATCGTACCACCAGCTACCACCCATACGCCAACGGCATGGTCAAGCGCTTTTACCTCCACCTCAAGGCAGCACTCATGTGCCACCCTGGTTCCACCTGGATAGAAGCCCTGACCCTCGTGCTCCTTGAGATTCGCGCAGCCATCCAAGACGACCTCGCAGCATCGCCCGCCGAAATCCAAGTTTCGTCTCATGTAACGATGTAGTACACGAATCGGTTGAATGTTTTGAGCCTTTCTTTACATCAATTTACACGAACCTGTTTTTGAGCTTCGGTCAAGTTGTGTGGGATCCAACGGCTTAAAAGTTTCCGTACGTTCAGTGGCCGCGGTGGCTCAGTCGGTAACGCGTCTGACTACCATGCTCAAGGTCCCGGGTTCGATCCCCGGCCGGTTCAAATCCGGGAACTTTTCTAACGGTGGAAGCGGCCCCGGCGCCCACCCAGCGTCGAATAACATGGGTACCTGGGGGAAATCCTGGGGGGTAAAGGCAGTCAGGGGCGTGATGCTGATCACATCACCCCCACTCACGACCGGATCAAGAAAGTGTGGGGCGTTACCCCCACACCCCCTATACGCCTTCATGGCGTGGTGCTATGCACAGGGGAACACTTTACTTTTTTTTACTTTTTTACGTTCAGATGACCATGCAAACTCGTATGTATTGATGTCATGTCAATGTTCAAGGATGCCTGAATATCACGGTATGTTACATGCTGATCTCTCTCAATCATTTCACGCACAGCATCAACATTACTGGCAACAACAGACGTGGATAGACGACCGTCACGAAATTCATCACTGAGGAATGTGCGACCACGCTGGAATTCGGAAAATCAATTGTACACAGTTCTATTGGATGGTGCTTCATCCCTAAAATCCAAATGAAGTCGCTCGATGCATTGTTTTGGTGTTAACCCGCGGTTGGTTGGGTGGTAAGCCTGGCGCTCACTTTAATGTTACTAATTTTATAAAACACCGAAAAAATTATTTCGGGGCGCCAGCTTCTCAGTATCTGCCAATTGGGATGTAAAGAGGGGGGGATGACTCACTACTTGACCTTCAGTCGCTTCCGAGCCGCCGTAATGTAAACAACTACGTGCTGGTAAGCGTGGCGCTCACCACCCGATCAGCCGCGTTACTGTTTTTGCGCATTTTGTTGGTTTACGTTTTTGCTATAAACGGTGTGTTACGTGTCGAACCTCAGTGTTATCTTTTGTTTTATCACTCATTTGTGCATTTTGTACTCGCTGCCTACCTGTGAACTATGGATCAAGTCCAGCAATTAGTGCAATGGTTAGCAGATAAAGACGATCTCCAAGATGCAAATGGTGAAAATGGATTACGTGAAGAAGTTTAACAGTCGGATGATTCTGAAGTTGATCAAGTGGAGAACAATGAGCACGACAGTGAAAGTGAGCAGTCTGCGGAAGAACCGGAATGTGTTGATGTGAACGTCTGGCCAAACTAGATAGGTAAAGACAGTGTGACGATTTTAAAAATTCATAAACCACCCCAGAACGGACGCAGAGCAAAAAGGAATATTGTTATTCACCCTCCAGGAGTCAAAGGGGAAGCCAGGAATGCTAGAACTGTATCTGAAGCTTGGAGCCTGTTTTTTCCACCACAAGTTGTTGAATAGATAACTCAACACACAAATGTTCGCTTGAGAAGACTTGCATGGAAGTATAACCGAGATGATGATGTAGTTGATACCAACCCAGAAGAAATAAAAGCTCTCATAGGGTTACTCTACATGGCTGGGGTACTCAATTCTTTTCATGTCAATGTCCAGGACCTCAGGGCAAAAGATGGAACAGCTCCAGAATTTTTTCGCCTAACAATGTGCTACAGACGTTTCTTCTTGTTGTTGAGGGCTCTCCGGTTTGACGATATGACCACAAGGCTAGCAAGGAAGGCCCTTGATAAGCTTGCTCCCATAAGGGACATCTTTGATGGGTTTGTAGACAGATGCTTGAGTAACTATAGTGTCGGCGAGTAAGTTACACTGGATGAGATGTTGTAATCTTTCAGAAGGAGATGTTCCTTTGGGCAATATATGCCGAAAAAACGGCCAAATATGGTATAAAAATGTTTTTGTTGTGTGATGCAGGAATGTTTTACACTGCCAAGTTAGAAGTGTAGGTTGGGACGCAACCAGATTGTTCACCCTATGCTGTGGACAACATGTGCGATGGTGTTGATAGAAGAATGGCATTACCAGACCATGCTTCGATGCCCATTGTGATACTCATATGACTGCTCGAGCTTCCTGTAATAATCTGAGTAACGATCTTCGCTTGAGAATGAGAAGCCACCTTGGGTTGTCAATCGAAGACCACAGCCGCAACCTGTACACAACAGGGAGATAGTGAAATGCGGATTTTGTCCAAGAAAGAAGAACAGGCATACCACAGCAAGATGTGAGCGATGTGTGTCACCTATTTTCGGGGAACACACAGTAACAACTTGCCCTCAGTGCGGAGGAAACGGTCAACAACAATAAAATATGAACTACTGATTGAGTGAACTTTGTTTAGCAAGTTAGTTTTATATGTACCTTATCTAAAGCCCCTATCACACGGAACTGGATTTCTAGTTGGAATGCTCTAGTTAACGCTGGACTGGCTACCCATTTGCTAGTTTTCGCCTCACACGGTACTTGTTATACCGTACTTCTCGATAGTCTTTCGTTCCCATAATGGCGGCCACGCGAGATGTAAACAACGTATCACTTCACACTTTTAAAATACGATAACTATCCAACCGAGAAAAATATCGCATCGCATTAAATGGTTTTAGGTAGAGAAGAACGGCGCTGATAAAATACATACTTTACAACGTTTACTATACACGTATGGAAGAATATTTTAGCTTTTTCAATTGTAAACATGCCTTTCGTGCAGTATGCACTCGGAAGCCACAGACAAAAAAAGGCTACTTTACATACTCACAGATTATCTTCACATGGCCAAACTTTGCTCTGATTGGCTGTTCCACAGAATCTAGTCGAAGAAGTTAGTAGCAATTAGAACATGTCCTATTCCTCAAAACCAGTCAAGCAGTCAGCCAGGCAGCCATGATTACTACCCAGAAAGTCAGTTCATCGCCAACTAGGGCATTCCAACTAGAAATCCAGTTTCGTGTGATAGGGGCTTTATTTAATTTTTCTTATTCTTAGCTACTTAGTTCTTAGGCTTACACATTCTAACTTTATAAAAACAGAAAAATATTGATTGATTAGTTGATTGATTTGGTGTTTTAAGTCCACTTTACGCACAGTAAGGCTAATCGGGACTGGACCTACAGTTTAAAGTCGGTTCCGAATCACTATGGGGCTCCACCGGGAATCGAACCCGGGACCCCTTGATAACAAGGCAACGGCGCTACCATTGCGCCATCGGGGAGGCCCCACAGAAAAATATACATGTATATTATATTACATATAATCAAAAAAATTCAAAAGCATTCAAAAACAATCAACTGTTTAGCTACCTAATTTGTTTTTAAAAGTACCTCAGTAATAGTTTTTTATTCTTAGCTACTTAGCTTTTACACATTTGATAAGGAAGTACATGAACAATAACGTATACTTATTTATGTTTGTAAGGAAGCTATAAACCATAAATATAACTATAAACACAAAATGTATGAGAAAACTATTAAGTATTACAAAGCTTCAGAATCAAATATGTTGTATTGCAATATTGTAGTAGAAATCCTTACTTTGTAAACATTGTTCCTGAAAAAAAAATAAAGAAATAAAAAATAAAAATATGAAAAATATTTTTATATTAAAAAGAACATTAAAAACATTTCAAAACAATCAACCGTTTAAACAACGTACCACGAAATACGTGGGTGAGCGCCGCGCTCACCACCCGACCAACCGGGTCTGTCTGGTTCATCCGACCAACCGCGAGTTAAACTACATTTGAAATCATAAACAAACATTGCCGGAGAGTGTTCACGATAAATTTCCATTTCTCACACGAAACTACTTCTTCAAAATTCTTCTCCTTCTTCTTCTTCGTGACCACTTCTACAAACTGCTCTGAAAAATAAACGAATAGGCTTAAACAAACAACCAAAGATACTGTAATTTAAACATAAAAAAGGTATATTCTTCCGATTTTTAATAGCGGATCATTAGCGCCGCTGTTGGTCGTAGTTTGCGGAAACTTCAGCAATCCTCGTACACGTATCCATGCACTCTAACAAGTATCTCAGTTGTTGTCAACCCCCGTGGCGGAGTTGTTAGCGCTGCGACGCCAGAAGTCCCAGGTTTGAATCGCGGGTAAGACATGGGTGTCCGTGTTTGTCCAAATGAGGAAAAAAAGAGATATGTAAAAATTGAGAAAAGTGTAGAAAGGAGGATACTACAGCTTATGGTTTTCCTTTTTAAAAAATAAGAAAGTTGTTGTGGCGTCTGACTACCATGCGAGAGACCGGCGTTCGATCCCCAGAGAAGGAAAACAGGATTTTTTTTCCACTTGTTCAAGCAGCTCCGGCGCCCACCCATCGTCGTATAACGTGGGCACCTGGAGGAAGGTCTGGGGGGTAGAGGCGGCCAGGGGATGGTGCTGCTCACATCACCTCCAACTTAGGCTGATATCAAGGAATTATGGAGCCCTAATTCTACACCGCTCCCCGTACGCCTTCATGGCGTTGTGCCTGAAAAATAAATACTGTCTACACTCTATCTCGCGAATATCTGGAGAAAGTCAACGAATGTCTGCGGAACTACTTATTCGATAGGGCTCGATCAATTAATGCCAGAGTCCATGTAGCGGATATGCTGCTACAGCTACTAGCCATTTGCAGCAGCGTGAACTGTTTTTCTCATCCCACTCGCTTTCTCCCATTCTGTACCGTTATGTGCGACCTTGCTCCACAGAATCCTGAGACGATAATTTTCCAACATTCTCTGAATATCCAGAGAAGGTTGCTGGAACTAGTGTTGATGTGGTGTGTTGTTTGTAAAATCAGGTACATCGGCCCTTGCTTTGTTGGGGAATAATTCGAACAGCTATCGTAGATTCAAATTGCTACATTTCGATATTGTGAAAATTACTGGCACCAGAACGAAGCAGACGTTGGTTAGGTTGATGTGATTCAAACAAAATTGGCAATAGCAAAGATTTGAATGGCAGTTGTGAACAGCGGTTTATCAGGACATGTCATTTCCATCGAAATTTCGTGGACACCGTCACCTCCGTCTGCGACTTCCCTTGGGGGTTACCTAAAATGTATGGTTTTCATGGAGAACAAGGAGAAGTTGCCAATCTGAAGGAAGCGATTCTTCCAAAAATTCACGCCATATTCGCATGGGAAGAAGTGTCGTTCGACTATATATAATTATAGTTTAGTATCGTGTAATGCATTTAATATAATAAATTGCACCTATCTTTTTATTTACAATTAAAGTTTTATTCTAGATTTAACTTCTTACCTACCATGACTCTTCTACGAATTATCCCCGACCTAATTGGAGCCCTCTCCTATGCGAATTCCCTAATCCATTAGTATGTCAAACGCGTAGTTGCCAATTATGTTTCTTTCCCATGAACATATTTTCCACCAAAACTCCAGTCAAATCGGAAAGAAAATACAAGTTGCTCAAGCGATATAATATTTTGCCATAAGGATGTTAATATAACGTATCTATATGGGATGCATGGGACGTTTTCAGCATTCAATAACTAATAAGGAAATGATACTATTTGCACCATGAAATTAATTCTTCACACAAAAATACAATCATTTATTAGAGAATTGCAATTTATTACAAAAATATATTAAATAAATTTAAATATCCAGTCGCTGTTCGTTTCAAAATCAACTTCTACAGACCCAATTTCAAGTCTGTGACTTCCATGGTTTGGATTGGATTGATTTGGTGTTTTAAGTCCACTTTATGCACAGTAAGGCTAATCGGGACTGGACCCACAGTTTAAAGTGGGATCCGAACCACCATGTGCCTCCACCGGGAATCGAACCCAGGACCCCTTGATTGCAAGGCAACGACGCTACCACTGCGCCATCAGGGAGGCCAATTGTGACTTCCATGGTGCCCGACAAACTCAATTAGACTCTCCATTCCACTATTTTCTGAGTTATTGACTCATTAAAGTTGGACATAAGAGCCGCTAAACTTTCCACACTATATTTGACAAACTTCAGTAACAACGATTGCTCTGACTTCTTAGAATTTGTGCGTTGAGTCCATCTATTTCGTTCATAATGAAACCTGAAATCAACATTCGCTGCATGCAAACGTAAGATGCAAAGAGATACTGAATTAATCAAATGAAACAGACCCTTTTTTTCTATGCTTTGAGCGTCTGACAGTTTCATGCATATTGAACTCCATTTTTCATCACAAGCCTTAAAACAAGTTATCATTTCTGGTTTATCCTTGGAATATACTTTCTCTGCAACCAGCTCAGCTCCAAGATACCGCAAATGGGCCTCCAACTTGTTGCTTGAAGTTTGTGGATATGGTGCCTGCAAGACAAATACAACAAATTTCCTGCAAATACATTTTTCCAAAAGAATGCAGACACCTTCCATCGTTCCTTTCTTAGAAGCTGTTGTATCGAAATTCATGCACAGAGTGTCATGAAGCCTCTCCCAATAGAACAGCTAGCTCCTCGGTTGTTTTCCTAATACCTCTCCTGTTCCAGATGTACCGTTTACAGTACCTAGAACATTGTGAACTTCATAACCTATAACAGGTACATACAGAAAATGTATCCACAATTGTTTTCAGATTCGTTTGACTTGTTTCATCTTTCATGAAAGTACTATCCCAGTGCTAAACTAAGGGTATATTTTAGGTGTTACACACTTCCTCACGCACCAGTGGCGGCTGGTGGCCTGGTTCTATGAGTGTGCACTTCAGCCTCGCGTCCAGAAGTATTACACCACCCCTGTTAAATAATCGCACCCGTTTCTCCGTACACAATGATGCTAAATGCATTGCCAACCCAAGTTTTGATCACGTTTCACTGAAAATGACGCTGTGACAGAGTTATATTTCATGATTTTGTTTAACACTATTTTTTTTACAAAATTCAAATATTTCGGAAATTATCCAGCCAATCACGGGAAGGGCGATGTTATTGTGCAATATGTAATTCAGCATTCGATATCCTGAATATAGCACTCAAAATATAGAATTACCGATATACATTATCAATACTATTGTCGATTTGCAAAATATTTCGTAAAAACTTCCTCCCCCGCTCCGCTGATATTAATGAACAAGGAGAATAATAACATTGGCTTACACCAAGAAAGACGATCCAACTACTACATGGAAGAAATCAGTTGTAATATATTTAGCCGTTGTTTATTTCTAATGACATCCTGATCGAACCAAGCAAATCAAGCGAAATCAAGATAATAATAAATGTTAAAGCAAATAACAGTACTCACTAATTCCACATTGCCCTACTTCGTACTTCAGAATTATTCCATCCCTTCCGCCGTGTCCATATATTACTGCAGTCACTGCACGCTTTGTAGCAAACTTCCTTCAAAAAATTCAACAATGTTAAATCTCATGTCTCTGCTTTCGCTATGTATAGTTTTCCAATTCATCATGAAATGAAACACTTAGCATTGAAACATGAACGACCTTTTGAGAGCGCTAAACAATTTTGCAACGCAATAACAGCCACACAATGCAAAACAGCTGACTGATGTACGCTCCCTCGCTTGGGTTGATAATTCGGCTACTGCTCCACAGGGACCGTTTATATTGGCCAAGTCATGATCGAGACAGAAAGAAACGAACAATATACCATTGAAATTTCCCTTTAAAAAAATCCTCAATTTGCAATGATGTATGGGTTCCCTCGACTCCTTTACACGGTCTCCAATGGAATGGGTTTGCGACACTACATTTGCTAAGACAAGGACAGCTGTGTTTATGGGTTTCCAAAATGATGCAATATCCCCAGGCACTTCGTCAAAACCAGAAGACCCATTCAGCGTTCTGTAAGCGACTGCTTTAACAGCGTCAAAGGGAACGAAACTCGCATTGTGGGTGGCTCAGTTGATATCACTGATCGCACGCTTCTCCACTACCTCTCTTGCTGAAGCCACGTGGGACACTTGATGTTTCGAAGGAGACAGAGTTCAGTAAATAAATAAAATAATAATGATTTGCATTACAGATTTATTTGGGCGTGGACGTGCGAATATGCGAATAGGCAGAAGCCGCTACTGTCACGCACACGTTTTGTCAATGATTTCTTGATGGACAGCTCGCTTGTGCTGCACTGTAGAACCTTAGCAGTGTTTGACTTTCAAGATTTTGGTCAATAGTTGTTGCACTATTAGCTTCTGTGAGCATTATGAACTTTCTGTCCGAATGGCTGATAGGAGAAAGATTGGATTGAATTCAAAGGGACGCTTCAACTCCAGCAACCCTTCCCCCCTTCCCGCCTCACTTGTACAAGAAATGAACACACAAGTTTGAAACAACGAACTGAGTTGTAGATAAAGTTCATTGACTTGTTTTTTGTTGTTTTTTTTGTACAGTACATCCTAAATTTCTTCTTCGCAATCAGTCCCCTAAGTTTGTTTTCATAAAGCATTGATTCCAGCTGAGCTAATGATGCAATGCCGCTGTTGCAGAATTTTTCATCCAGTCTTGTTTTTCTTTGTACGTACACTTGTACACGTATTTTATCTTACTAGTAAAATGAATAAACATATTTGAAACCTAAGCAATAATGAAAGATAACCTATTTGCATTAAATTTTATAACAGCCTGGTATTAATACATGCGAATCTGTTTGATACTTTACATAACATATAGCATGTATGGAAATTGTTGAGGGCTTTGAGCAACCCATAAACATCTTTCAATTGCCACACACTTTTGCAGAGATAATGTGTAGATCTAATGGGACAAAATTAGCAACATGCGTTTAAATCGAAGAAAAAATATTGCCTGTGTTATGATGGATCACTCTAATATACAACTAATTGATTTGTAATGTTTCTAGGAAGGATATCCACAGCAAATGAAGAAAGTATTTGTGTTGGGTTTGAGTTCTATTTCTGCGAGATTTGCCAATATATTTCTGCAATTTGTGAAAGAGAAAAGTAGGGAAAGGGTAAGTTAAAATTGCCTATAAAATTAATTTCAAAACTGCTAAAGAGATAGGTTTGGAAGTTAACAAAGAGAAAACTAAATATATGCTTACAGGCCGAAACCAAGTGTTAGGTAATAATCAAAATCTAATTATTGATAACAACTCGTTTGAACCAGTTTCCAAATTCAAATACTTAGGAGTAATATTAACAAATGAAAATGATATTAAAGAGGAAGTAAAAAGTATGCTTAATTCAGGAAATGCATGTTACTTCTCTCTTCATAAACTTTTGTCTTCTCGTTTAATATCTAAGAAACTAAAATTTAAAATATACAAAACAGTAATTTTGCCTGTAGTATTATATGGATGTGAAACTTGGTCCCTTACATTGAAAGAGGAACATAAATTGAAAGTATTTGAAAATAAGATCCTTAGAAAAATCTTTTGACCTAAAAGGGATGAGGAGACAGGTGAGTGGAGAAGGTTACATAATTTAGAACTGCATAATTTGTATTCATGTCCAAATATTATTAGAACAATTAAATCAAGAAGACTTAGGTGGGCATGCCATGTGGCACGAATGTGAGAGGAAAGAGGAATTTACAGGATTCTTGGGAAACCTGATATTAAGAGACCTGTAGGAAGGCCAAGACGAAGATGGAGGGACAACGTTGAGATGGACCTAAAGGAAATCGGTAGGGATGGAAAAGAGTGTATAGATCTTGCTCAAGATAGGGAAAGTTGGAAGGCCTGTGTTGCTGCAGCCATGAACCTTCGGGTTTAAGAAGGTTAGAGAGTTAGTTAGTTAGTTAGTTAGTTAGTATAAAATTAATTAATACGTGCGTACTTGAATGGGTATAATCTCCCTGTCGGGCCATTCCGCATGTATCGCCTGTTTTCAACACATTTTGAAACAAAAAAAATATTTCTGACACAAGTGCATTAATTACTTCGTCATGAGTATTTTCTTAGTTCTTTCCACAAACGTTTAATTTGTGATTGAAATTACAAAACTCTCATTCTTCAATATGTAGAAACTTCTTTCACGTAAGATCTCTCTGGAGAGTAGGAAAAAATTCTAGATAATTTTATGAGTGGTGAGTATCAAAGTTGTCGAGTTGTTGTGGAAAGGACTTTTTTATGATTATGTGTATGTTAAATATTTCTTATCCAATGCACACCTCTTAACTAAAACGTATCAACTAACATATCGCAGCAACAACATGTAAACCAAAAGAAGAAAACGCTTTGTTAGATAGATTTGTACAGAATAGGCACGTCTTTGTCATGATTTTATATATTATCTCTATTTAAACCTTTACAAATTACACTTTTCCTATCTATAAATATTTCAATCGCATTATACTGAAAGTCCAAGAGAGGATTGGTCACATATCCACGACTGGTAGAACCAACAATATACGCGTGTTGGAAATTTAATAGTGGCAACACTGCTGTATTAACGCCATAAACGTGTGTCGCCCCTGTCAACACTTGCTTTTTCAAGCACAAAACTTTTCAATCTGTATTGTATTAATCTATGTTTTAATCTTTTCTTTAAAAATGTGTTATTGTTAATGTTACAATAGGTAATGAATTGTTTAAATTAAATCAGGAAAAATGATGAAACTATGGAAATATTAAACAACTATGTAGTAACCATGGTAAATTGTAAACAAAAGTATGATATAAAAGAGCTAGACTTTTGTAAGCCTACGGGACATTCTCCTGGTTGCCGAAAGGCTGATGGTTCAGGGGACGTTGGGTAATATCTTGCTTCAATCTTCGGATTGGCTGTTGTACTTGTACTCCATTTGGCAGATATTCCACAAACCCAACTCTGAATAAGGCGTTATCCTGCATCATCAAAAAGACCAGGGTTATAAACTTCGGTACAACTAATAGGCTTAGGCCTACAAGTCGTATCGGGTGAATTGTCTGTTTGAAAGAGTGTTTGTATAACATCGGAAGTATAAATAAATCTTCGAGTAAAAGATCTTAAGGATCTTTCATTTCAAACCTACATAGGTGATAATTAAAAATAAATCCTACACCACAGACCTCGCAAGGGCTTGGTCCTACTAACCCTTAGAAGCCTTTGAGAAGTCCGATAAAAGGGTTATAACCAGACTAACATAAAGCCCTAAAGGCAGAAGGTGCGTGTCAAACGGAACCGGTGCTTCTCACTTATACCACTTATACCTTCCAGTAAATGGACTGACTCTTCCTTCCGACACTAGGCGCATGTGCAGTGGCGAGAGAAATAGAGTATCGTTGGAGTTGGCGGTCTAAAGTTGTGTAGTCAGAAACCAACTAATGTGAATGTTCTGGTGATTCTCGCCGTATCTCCAGGACAGACCGTCAAAGCTACGACTTCCATTGAGAAAAAATAGGGGACGCTTTCTACTGATTCCTCCCGTCATTTTGCAGGACAATGCTCGGGCGCATGTAGCGCAACCTGTGGCTGATTTGTTACTTCGATTGAGCTGGCAGATACTCTACCATCCGCCATACTTCCAAGACTTAAGCCACTGTGACTTTGATTTGATCCCTGAGATGAAAATTCCTCGCTGTTCAAGAGATTCTTCAGGCAATAGACAGCTCTATTTAAACCATCAAGAGGACAGGCGCTGCTACAGAAATACTACGACTTCCACATCGCTGGCAACGGTTGTACACAATGCTGGTGACTATATCGAAGGGCTATAAAAGTTCCACAGAGGTATCTCCATCGTATCAATTGTAAATTAATAGTTGCCACTATTAAATTTTCAACCCACGTATTTGCATATTTTGTTATTTGAAACAGGTTCGTTTTATCTTACAGTTAATATTTAGTAAAAAGAATCAATACTAAATATTTTCTCTATGGAGTGATGTATCCGATAACTTCATTGAATACAAGGGATAGTCCAATATTGCGGACACAACAGTAAACCGTAGAAGCATTCGTATGCTTGTATGTATGTATATTCTAGTTACGTTAAGTGTGCGTTTAATTTAACTTAATTTTAAAATATAACTACATACGTATATTATTTACCTGCAGGTTGTATTTCTCGAGGAGAATAAGATGGAGGACATTTACAAAGTTATTCCCAAGAAAATGCTTCCCAATGAATATGGAGGATGTGCTGGACCAAGTTTTGATATAAATGGTAAATTTTCTTCTAAATGCAGTATATATAAGTACAATTAATATACAGTATTACAAATGTACGATCCGTTGGGAAAATGGTACTTTTGGCTATTGAAACTCAGAGAAAAGTTTGACAAAGATACTTTGATCCACATGAATCCGTCATTTCTTGTTATCAGATGTGAAAATATACATTGCCATATTTACGGTAACGCGTCTGACTACCATGCTAAAGGTCCCGGGTTTGATCCCCGGCCGGTTCAAATCCTGGAACTTTTCTAACGTTGAAAGCGGCCCCGGCTCCAACCCAGCGTCGAATAACATGGGTACCTGGGGGAAACTCTGGGGGGTAAAGGCGGTCAGGGGCGTGATGCTGATCACATCAACCCCCTCACGACCGGATCAAGAAAGTGTGGGGCGTTACCCCCACACCCCCTACACGCCTTCATGGCGTGGTGCTAAGCACAGGGGAACACTTTACTCTTTACTATTCTCTCTATGTGAATACGGATTAGTATATTCTCATCATAATATTATGTATCAAATTTTCTTATACAGCATAATTGAATAAGTGCTGCCTGAACGGTAACTGTAAGTGAACAGTTTCTAGCCAAAATGTGAAAGTCAAAAATAATTAGCATGCTATCTGAGTAAAATATTTGTTTGTGCTGTAATCGATCAGTGGTATAAATGATAAGGTGGTAACTAATTCCTCTTCCCCATTTCCTGACAAGAAACCTAATGGAAATACAAGAACATAAGTTACGAACATTGCACAGAACAGTTCCTTTTGATATGTTAGACTACAAAGTGCGTTTGTGGTAAACATTTATTGTAAACAATGAGATGTTAATTGGTTTGTACTTGCTTGTAAAAATATCGAAATAAATCAAGCAGGCTGAAGATATTTCAAGAGTCTGCAAGAAGGCATTTTGCATGTTCGTGTTTCCATCAAAAATTATCTCAAAGTATTTCACATTTTAGCTGGAGACACATCAATTGACCTTTTATATTTATGAATATCATAATGAATAGTATATAGATTTCTTTTATGCTTGGTGATGTAATTCACACTAATTTTCCATAGATAGATGATTTTTTCATAATATATTTTGTGCTCTATATATATGCAAAGTGTTCTCTCAAATTATATATTATTAACAGAATCACACAATTATATTACTTAATAAATAATACGAAGCTAAATGTATATTTGATATTTCCAAACGTAGTATCAAGTCACTTGCCGATATTTCAAGATGACCGATTATGGGGAAATCATGTATTAAAATTATTAACGATGTTAATTTGCAACGTGTGCAATAGAGTTAATTGTCAAGTCTGCCTATAAGTGTCTTTCGATTACTCCAATTGCATTGTTTATTCTCAAGAACTTACGCCGTTACGAAAAATATATATATACATGAAATATCTTTCCTCTTCAGGTCAAACAACTCATTGGCCTACAAATTAATTTATAATAATTAATTGAATTGATACGCAGTATGAGAAACTAAAATGAAGGTTTTTAGGTACGATAGCAGAAAGAGCCGCGAAGAATGTATTCTCTCAGTGTTCGCAAAAACGATAATAATAAAAGTATTTCACTCCTAATGCTGATTTCTCCAACTCGGAAAGCTTTCCAAAACTCGTTTCATTTGTAATTTGAAATCACCGCGTCACAAATTCTTGTAAGATATCT